>NC_081347.1:45686954-45694235 GCF_029784015.1 Lycium ferocissimum | reverse complement strand
CCAACTTTTGGAAGATATGGCTTAAGAGTCCTTAAATACTGTAAAGTGATAACACCAAATATGAATGTTCAAAGGTAATCCTTTCGGTTGGGGAGATGTTGTCGTGGACCAAAAGTGACTGTGGGCCCTACATCTTACTGATGCTTTTCTTATCTATCAACTCGATAAGCCTTCTTTTGAAGAACAAACATTCATTGATGGTGTGCCCAACTTGATCTCGGTGATAAGGGCATCTCTTGTGAGCGAAGATCGGAGCACACGGTGGTAACCTGTCGAAGCTGATACTGACTAGCCCTTTGCTTCGAAACTTGATCATCATCTCCTCACTTGTTATGTGCTTAGGCGAGACACGGTAGGGATAATCTAACGCCTTAAGTGCAATGGCCCACCATTCAAGCGAAGTTGGTCGGACATACTCTATTTGTTCTTCGGGCTCTCCCCTGGGACTGGATGGCACAACAGAAGTTCCTTCTCTTTTTGTGCCAAGTAATGCAGCAGAGGCAGCTTCCCTTGATGGCCAAGTAGGTTCCTTCGGGTCCGATTCCATTTCTTCCTCTTCATACTCCTCCATTATCGGGATGTATTCCGGAAGGATCGCTTTTCCCTTATCTACGACGTTCTCTCCTTGAGTTTCAATTGGTTCCTTGGGCGGACTTTCTGTCGAATCGATTAACTCATCAGCCTCTTTGATCTTGACCTTGACTGCTCGGATTTGCTTTTCGAGATCCTGAATCTTTCGGCGAAGCGAGACCTCATTCTTTATCATAACTTCCAGCTCTGGTGCGTTCTCGGTGTTCATCTTCAGATTCTGAGAAGGTTGCTAGACTTAGTATAGGTATATTTTTTCATCGTTTTTCTTTGGGAGAGTAGATGGTACTTGAGATCAATTAAGCATTTAGGCGAAACATATGAAAGTAAGTGAGTCACATAAAGCAGTTTATAAAATTTACACTACTCACGCTCCTAAACATACTAATCGTTTGAAACATAAATTTGCCATTTGAATCAAACCATTGCCCCTTAATCATTAATAATAATATTCTTCCCCAAAGGGGTACAAAAGATAACGTCAATACAGTACACAAAGTAAATCAGCAAAAACGTCCTCCGGTGGTAGATGATGAAGCCCGATCTCGGTCGGTCTGGCCTTTTTCGCCTTTCAGAGGGTAGTCTGGATATGAAGATAGGCCGACGTCCAAGTGGCTTCCATCAGAAACCCCTTCTGTGTGAAAGTCAGTGGAGCAACATCATCTAAATTTTTCTTCATCCGATCGTCGAGCTCAACTAAACAGTCACTAGTAAGCTCTAATTCATGTCTCAGACTTTCTATGACGACTTTTATTTTAGTCTTAATGCCTAGCAACTAATGATTGAAATCTTTAAAACTTCATTATGTGAGTGTTATAACACAATAACATGATAAGCTCAATAAAACATCAAACAATCAACCTTTATACTAACATGAACAACATCAACATGTATATGCTAACTAGACTCATAAAACAGTGACTCTAAAACAACTTTTAAAACAATCATTCACAAGTTAATACATAGGGTAAGATATAGATAGGAATAAAAAAAAATGAACTAAAATAGAGTATTACCTTTTCAAGGGGTAACCTAAGGATCAAATAAGGGGGATTAGATCAACACCTCAACAAGCACTTGAAAAACCCTTTAAAAGATGATCTTCTTTCTTTCTTTCCTTTTTTTCAAATTCTTCTTGTATATTAGTATATACTATAGTTTTCTCTTGTGTTTTTAGTAGACCATGGTATATTGGTATGTATATGTTGTGCATTATAAGGTATATTTCATGTATATAGGCTAGATATTTTCTGAATTTTTTAGGAGATTTTTTCAGAGAAAAAGGGATCCCTCAAATGGCCAAAAGACTTTCTACTTATAGCAACTCAAGTAGGGTTTTAAGGACAGACTTGGAAAAATCCCATTCTTACCCTAATTTAAAACTCCTCCCATTCAACTGCAGAAAAGCCAATTGGATTTTCTCACAATTTTTCCCAAATTCGTGCCCCTATCCAATCACAAATACACACTAAATCACATAATAAAAAAAACTATACCCTAAGATCAAATCGATCAGCCGAAAAATGAAATAGTACACCTAGTCAAACAACAAAACAAAAATACAACATCTCAATGGTACAAAACATACATAAATAGATAAAATCCCCCAAACCTAGTAACCAATTTTGGAAGGGACCCATGGGAAATTACCCTAGGTCCTTCACACTTTGTGGGTAGTGCACAAGTTGGCTAGAGGCTCAAGGTGTCGCCCATGGCTACTACACACATGAAGGACCGGAGCAACATCCCTACCCCCTATTCGGGTAAAAATTCAAAGATCAAAAAGACGAAATATGCGAAAATAAACCTAGTAACCATAAGAAAACAAGATAGAGGGTGAAAATCCCCAAGAATCCGTCGTAAAACAGCCATGAGACGCCGTGAATTAGCCTAGAGACCAAACCCTAATGCCGTCGCCATTCTCTCTCAAAAGAGAGAAGAGGAGTCGGGTGGAAACAAAAGAAACGATTTGGGGGGGGGGGGGGCGAATAGTTTATTAAGTTAAACTTCCCCCCTTTTATTTTAATAGATTCCCTCCCCCCCTCCCACCCCTTCTCCCTCCCCCTCCAGGTTTTACAAAATTAAAATCAGAACCGTCCCCTCTTAATATAAACCATATAATAACTAAGTGATATAAACTATACTGATATAGTTCCGGATAATTTTTAGGACTGTTAAAAATGAGGTCAAAATGAGCCGTAATTCATTCGTCATCATAATTAATAATTTTCCCGAGTTAGACAGAGCAGGATATGTATTCTCTTTCTGAATTATATTTATGAAAGTAAATAACTCGTAATTTCTTGTAATAATAATTAAACGTCAATTTTTGCAATTGCCTTGGGATTTTTAAATGCTTAAATTTTTTAAGGGCATCTTTATTCCGCCTTGGATTCGGGAAGTTTGAAAATTAAAATATGCGTTTGATGAGTTGAAAATTAGGTGTCAACAATTGCCCCTTCGAAGTTCAAGGATGGCCTTGCCATCCTTGAGCTACGAATTTGACAAACCTAATTTTTACCGAATAATAGAAATCACAGCCCTTTTTGCACGATATTTCGGAAGTAGGGCCGGACCCTAGTTTCTGGGCTTCCTACATATCTCAGGTTAAATGAGAATTCAGGCCATTTGTAGTTCTGACTCCATGAGGACTATGAAATGAAGAGTTTTCTTTAAACTATCCCGAGATGTCCCAAGATAATTATAGGAATGATACACCTCGCATTTTGTACATTTGAATATTCCGAGTTAATGGCGGGAAGTTAAGGACAAGGTTATAATTTTTTTTTTCTATAATGCATAAGTTGCGTATTCATTTTTATTGGTATGGAGTATTAAGGGTAAATTTGGAATAAGGGAGCATCAAGGCTAAAAGTTGGAAAAATATTTCATGAAATAGCCAAGAATGGCCATGTGGCCATGAGGTCATGTGGGACCCACACATGGCTAGCCAATTGTTGTGAGCCATGAAGGGGGCTATGTGTCCACCTTATATTTTAGGGACCATATATATACATAGAGACAAAGATGACTATGCAAGACTAAAAGTCATCTTTTGCAACTTAAGGGAAAATTCTAGAAAGTTGGAGAAAAATGGAGGGGCTTGACCGGCCATACACCCCTATATATATATATATATATATATATATATATATATACACCCCTATATATATATATATATATATATATATATATAAAGGCATGTGATGAAAAAGGAAGACAAAATATTCATCTTTGGTCCAACTAGAAAATTCAAGAAACATGAAGAAAGAAAAAGAAGGAGAAAAAAAAGGCCAAGAGGGCTGGTTGCTTGGCTTGAACCCTATCATGTTGATCATGAAAAAAAATTGTTTCTTCAAGCTTTTCAACCAAATAGAAGGTCCTCTATCACGTGGAGTTGTTGTTGGAACAAGAAAGTCATTTGTTGTTGCAATTTGGAGTCCTAGCCGAGAGGAAAAGGTGAATGGAAGAAGGTGAGTTTTGATCTTCTTTACATGTTTTATAGATGTTTGTACATGTTGTGAAGTGTGGAAATGAATGAAAATCATGAAAATAGGGATGTTGTTGTGTGGCCGTGTATATGTAGTATGGTATGGAAGTGATGAACTAATTTATTTAGCATGTTGGATTGTTGTATTATGAATGGTTGTGCATGTTGTAATGTGAAGGAATGAATAGAATTCATGAAATCATGGGTGTTGGTATGTTGGCCGAATGGTGGCTGCTTTGTGAAGGAAGAATGAATCAAATTTATTTAGTGTTCTTGGCTATGGTTGTTGAGAATTATATGGTGAGAATGAAAGTTTAGTGACTTATGTTGAAGTTGTAATGTCGTGTGGGCTGTTTTGGAGAATTAATGTGATTTCAATATGGCTTCTTGTATTAATGAAAATGATGTTGCTAACGTATGGAATTGTTAATATAGCTTATGAATTCGGAAGAGAGAAATGTATTGTAATGGTTCTTATGGTATTTGAAAGTTTCGGGCAAAGTAAGATTTGGGTTGGATTGTCTTGAACATTTTGTGAATTGATTATTGATATTGTTATTATGATTGTTGGTTTGGTTGTTGTTGATTTGGCCGAGTTGAATTCTCGGGGATGTTGAAGTTATAGGGGAAATGCTGCCGAAATTTTTGTAGACAAAGTGTTAATTTGGAATTGGATTCTCAAGTGTTGTGGCTAATGGTTAATATCTAATGACGTGATTGTAGATCGTGAGAAGCCAAGGCATAAGTTTGGATTAGCCTAGGGAGCGGCTAAGGTATGTTAAGGCTCGTCCCTTTCTTTCAAAGGCATGATTCTTAGATTGCGATTTCATAAATGCTTACATAACTTTGTTGTTTCGAAAGTTTTGTTTTCAAAAGAATTTTGTTCCTAAACGAGTCCGAAACTACGAACGCCCGTAACTTTCACAGATGGGCTCGGATCGCTTCGAAACCATCGTAGATGATTTCATAACGAGTAATAATCTTTAACTTTCATAGGCGGGCCCGGATCGGGTTGACGCTCGTCCGTGGGCCCCGCGACTTTTCTTTGTTGGCCCTAACGACCTGTTTTTGGAAAACAATTCTGAAATGTCTGTATCTTTCCAAAACGGAGGTTTATGACTCCGTAAGCTTTCATGACAACAACGATGGATATGTTTTACAATGACAACGATGATGTCAAAAATGAGAATATTTTCCTACGATGAATATGATGATGATGATTCCATGATTAAAGGTTCCAAGTCTATGATTTCAATGACGATATGAGAATGTTGAGCTATTTCTTGATTTCTCAATTTTATTCATGAATGATGACTATTTTTTAAAGATTCCAAAGTATATGAATTGATTCCTTATGATCCTATTTTATGTTTCCTCGTGAAGTTATTCTTCATTGACAGTCTCACCTTATAACAATCGTTCCTTCAAGGTGAGACAAAGCGACCATGATTATTGCATAACACAATCGGAGGTTACCGACCTTATGTCACTCCGATAGATACATGACTTTCTTTGGGCTCACATGCATGCTACTTACATGATATATGAATATGATATATGAATATGATATATGTATATGTATATGGGGAATATGGGAAAAGGGCGAGAGCGTTATATACGCGTAACCACCTGATCAGTTGGTATAATATGACATGATACCGTCCCGGACGCGGGATGCCCGGACGCGGGATATGTGGTTATGGATCGGGCTGCACGTTCCGCATGAATATATTATATGGATCGGGCATGGTTCCGCGGAATATAATATATATATATATATATATATATATATATATATATATATATATATGGATCGGTCGCACGTTCCGCAGCACTAAGCATGATGGTTCCGCCTAAAAGGCACTCGGATGTACGGGTTACTCTTTTATTACATCTATATGGATCGGTCGCACGTTCCGCAGCATAATATATGTATATGGATCGCATGGTTCCGCCTAAAAGGGCACTCAGATGTGCAGGTTACTCTTTTATCTCATGAAATGCCCTATGTTTTCGTCTTGTTACTACTCATGCTTTGTATCCTCTAAAATGTTTTACTCATGCCTTACATACTCAGTACATTGCTCGTACTGACGTCCCTTCTTGTGGACGCTGCGTTCATGCCGCGCAGGTACACCCAGATGAGTTGAAGATATTAGCAGAAGATGTTCCAGCGGGATTGGCGAGCTCCATTTTCTCCGGAGTGCTGCCGAGTCAGAGCATTATGATATGGTTTCATGTTCCATGTTAGAGACTTTGCAGACAGTGTCGTGTATGTAGTATGTCAGTTTTGTAAGCGGCTCCATAAGCCGATGTATTGTGATGCATTATTCTACGGGGTCTTATACGATCCAGGTCTTACTTGATTTGAAAAGGATGAAAAGCGTTTGTTCCGAAAAGCTTTCATTATGTACTCATGTTATGCTATGAGGGCCCAATATGATTATGAGTGCCACGAGAGTCGAGGGTTCGCTCGGCCCTAGGTAAGGGTCGGGTGCCCATCACGCCCTAACGAAAATTAGGGTGTGATAAGGAATATGGCCGAGCCTCGAAACTTGAGTAGCCTACATATCCCTGGCATTGGGAATCAAGCCAATTGTAGTTCAACTTCGATAGCACGAAAAGAATATCCTTTATGGGAACCCCTTTGGCTATTTCCTTGAAAATCCGAACCGGAGGTAGTTTTTGGAAAGAACTTATTAGTGTTGATGCTTGAAATGATCTCCAATCCCCGGAGTAGAAAACTTGACTCTCGTACACAGTTTTTGACCGGTTGCCCAAGAAAAAGTTCTACGTATGCTCCGCATGTTTTGAATCCGGCTTTTGCTTCCATCTTCGGTAGCTTCTAGCTCGTTTCCAAGTGCTGAGTCCTGCATGTTAGTCTTTTGAAAATTTTGATCTTAATGTAGTCATACCTGTGTGGCATTTTGCCATTTTGTTGACTATTACATTCGTCCTTTCGCAAACTCTAGTCCGTCTTCCTTCCTTTTCTCCTGTAAGTGTGTGTTTTTGTATATATTTTTTGAAAAATAATCTACTCTGGATAATAATCACGATACTTTGACCGGCTCTTTTTTCATCATCTTCAGATGTTTCCATCGTTCAATGATAACCATTGGGATCCGGGGTCGGGCTATCTTCGCATTTCGGGAACCTACACACCCCAAATGGTTGTCATTTTCGTAAGTCGATATGTCAATCAT
>NC_081347.1:45625342-45686854 GCF_029784015.1 Lycium ferocissimum | reverse complement strand
TGTTTTTTTTTTAATTTTCTTTAAAACAACATTTTAAAAACAAACAATTTTTATAACGGTCGCTCTTTAAATTAACCCCATATAACAACTTTCTTTTTTGCTGATATAATAATTAACGATCTTTATAAAAATAGAATATATATGATTACCAATAATAAGTGTAGAGATTTTGACCAAATAGTAATTTGATTTTAATATATTACTATATTTATGACAGAATATTACATATGAATACATACTTCTAATCTAAAAATATCATTATTTTCGTCAATTCAAGAGTTATATTACCACTAAGAGATTGACTATGAAACACGCTAGAATTATAAATTTCTTCCATCAATCTTGAAAGAATTTACTTTTCAAGTAGATTTAAAATGTGTGCCTATTTAAAACTTTACATATTCAGTTATGAATTTATTGAAATATTTTAATTTTCTTTAATGTTTAGTTAGTGAAGTATGCATTATGTTTCAAACCCAATGATGTTATTATAGAGAGGTTTGACGGTATATAAATTGAAACTTGTATACATAAGCACCCCCAATCCATCCAAACATTCTTTAAAAGGTCTAGAAATTACTAATTAAAAGTGAATTAGAACTATCTTATCGCACCTTTTAGCTAACTTAACATAAGAAATGGCACCTATATAACTTCTTGGACAAGTTCATTGAACATTAATCTCGGAAAAGTCTAGCCAGGTGCACTTCCTCATACAGGTTTGGCTGCTCTTATGCTACTAAACTAACATAGGAATTGGTCGCCTTTAGAATCTATACAGTTTCTTTACAAATTGAGGAACAATAATCTTCCACATTTCATACCAGTTGTTCTAGAAATACTAAAAGAATTCAAAAGCGAAGGGATGTCAATTTAAAAAGCATTTTATACCAAACATCAGGCAGATCAATGGACTTTTCTCCACAAAAAAGGGTGAAAATAAAATAGCATCGGATTCTTTATGATGAGTGATGACAACACAAATACATAGAGAAGCATAGTTTTATAGTTTAGTACTAGAAAAATAAACTATAAATACAGCATTAAGAAAATGACAACATATGCACTCAGATCCATACAAGTTCTTACCAAGAAAAAGAGTGCATAGAGTTAACCTGGCCAATTGTGTCATTAACTAGCCAAAGCCATGAATCGATCACAACCAAAAGAGTTCAGGTACGATGTGGTTTCAGTTACTATTGAAGAGAAAGTGCATAAACCGAATTATCCTCGCTATACTGGGGGAAACATTAATGAAGAAAAAGGATATGGAAAATTAGCACATGAACAAGACGATATTAATGCTGAAGCAGAGGCTTTCATTAAGTGGAAGCACCAGAGATTTGATCTTGCTAAATTGATGTCCTGCAAGTCATGTTACTGATCAGAATTTTTCAGGCAGCCGTGCGTGTTTTACATACCATGCATGAACCTCCTTTAATTAATATAAATTGGTACCTTATGAATGCAAATTAATGCATTAGCTAATCAGGTTGTACTATGTAAGTTCTTGTTCATAAGTCAAGTAATATTTCTTGACTGGGGAAAAAAAGTAATCTTTGTTGACTAAATCCATGGTTGTTAGCTTGGTACACCACTTAGATATTAAAGGGGGAGAATAGTGTCTTGATAAATTTTCGACCTATTAAAGTTTGGTTACGAGAATCATGTTGAACTTAGGTACAAGAAACAGGTTCTTTGTACTGGTCCAGCCAACTCATGTAAAGCACGGAAATATTTATACATGGAAAACTCTGGTTTCAAAAATAAGTTTTCGTAATAACTTTTCAAAATGGTTTCCTAATTTCGTAAAAAATTGGTGGCTACTCTATGTTCAACCAAATATCCAAGTTATGAGACGCTTTTACCGCAAGGTTAAAAACGGATTGCAACAAAAGGCGCGTGATTTGTGGATCATGTCCCTTACAATTTAACTATAAATAAAGAGTCATATTCTTGTTATAAGGCATTCGAATTTTAGCAAGTATACAGAGCATAGCATTAGCATCTAAGCTACATCTAAAAGTTCTTGTTCTACATTATATTTTGAGGATCAATCAAGGAGCTAGTCTTCTCCGGTGGCCTCAGCTCATTGTGCCATCGGAAATCAGGCTTCTCTTGTTCCTTTTAAACAATTGCTTTCTCTTTCATAGTTCCTATTATTGTACTTCATTTCTTATCTTGTTAATTTGGTTATCGCGACCCGCGTGTTCATAAACCAATGTGTACGATATTATTTGTCTTAGTTTTACGGGTAAACGATGCTAACCAAAAAGTAAAAAAATTACATGTGAATCGAAAATTAATCGGGCACGGCGTGTATCGATACCCATTTCATGAAACCAAAAAAAAAAAAAAAGAAGTAAGGGACCTTTATACAAGTGCTCAAAATTGTATAGGAAGTGTACTAAGTAAAAGTATATTAATAAAGCTTTGTTAAAAGGAAATGAAACAAGAAAGTAAAACTATGCGAATAAGAATTAATCGGGCCCCAAAATGTGTATCAATACGGGCTGTGCAACCAAAAAGAAAAGTAAGGGACCTTTATACAATTGCTCAAAATTGTATAGTATGTGTACCAAGTAAAAGTATATGCTACGTAATAATAAAAATTTGTTAAAAGGAAATGAAACAAGAAAATAAAAGTTGTAATGTTTTGAAATCACGTTAAGAGAGTCCCCAGGCCATTACTGCAGAGATGCAGATTCGATAACGAATAAGCTTCACGGGCTAAGGAGTTTCTCTGCCCCTTTAAAAGGACTGGGCTGAGACGAGGTGGAGCCTAATGGACTCCTGCCCCCGTGAGCGATACTTGGCCGACTGTGACAGTTATTCACGTGGCCCAGTTTAACTAACTGGGCTAACTGAACGGGGCTCATGCTCTTGCAGTCGCCATTCTTTTCCCTGCAAACATAGAAGCTAGGGTTATTGAGTTCAGTTTCTCCAGTAACCTTAATTCCGACAAAACCCTTCATACTAGCTCTATGCCTATCAAATGACACCCACCCGAAAAGATAATTTCAAACTAAACATTGATGGTTCCCTCTACAAATCCTCAAACACCGGAGACATAGGGGGGGTTGTTGGGTCAGTGGGTCAGGGACTTCTTCCAGAAATGTAATGGTCTCAACTCTCAATCATACATACATGGAACTTCTTGCTTTGTTACTGGGACTTAAACTTGCCAAATATGAAAATATTTATCCGTTGGAGATTGAAACTGATTCCTCAGTGATAATTCAATTACTACTCGATAATTTTACTCCTCAATATAACACAATCATCTCTGCTTGCAGATGTTGGCAGAAGGATCTGGAGAATCCATCGGTCCGACATAACTTTCGCGAAGGTAAGAAGTTTGCTCACACACTGGCAAAGGAAGGCGTATCAAATCCAGAAGATGATCAGGTTGTTTCTTTGGCTAATCCACCGGAATGGGTTCTGCAGTACCTAGCAGAAGAGAGAGGAGGACAATTATTAAAAAAGTCCCTCTATGTACTTGTAATATCCTTGCCGGGCCGGGCAATACTAGTGTCAACAATGTACTCCTTCTGTCCCATTTAAAGTTTCTTAATTTCACAAAATTTAAGAAATAAAGGGAGATTTTTGAATAATATTATCGTAATTAACAATCATGATCTTGAGAATTTGTTAGTATAGGATATTTGAATTAAAAAAACATGAACCCACTTGCCTTTTTGGGACAGACAAAAAAAAAAAGGTAAAACACTTAAATTGGGACGGAGGGAGTAATGGACTTTTAGTAATAATATAAATTTTCTTTGCAACCAAAAAAATAATTAAAAAAATCATGTTAAGAGTATTATAATCCTAAACTTCAAGGGAGATTTTTGTAATTAGCTTCTATCTCCTTTAAAAGAAATTGAATATCTGAAATTCTGAATAATGATATGCCGGGCCCACTTGGCGCCAGCAGGTGTGTGGAACTGCTTCATATTTTTTTACCAAATTTTTTATCTATCATAGTCAGCAGAAGACAGAAACGCATAGATTTTTAGATGGATTTAATATTATGATTTGAAAAAATATATATACACGCATCAATTATTGAAGCATATATTTCTCCCCAACGAATGACAGATTTATGTTTTTCAAGATAGATACTCCTTTCGTTTCAATTTAAGTGTCTTATTTTGATTGAACACGAAATTTAAAAAATAAAAAAGATTTTTTAATCTTATCATTTTAAACTAAATATGTGTAGTCCTTCAAAATGTTATGATCTTAGACTTATCTAAAATATTGATATTGAAAAATTTACTAAATATAAAAAAAAATAATCTTTTATATGGACTAAAAAGAAAAATAAGACATTTAAATTGGAATAAAGAGAGTATTAATTAACTTTGAATAGAGCCAACAAAACCCTGGGGGTTTACATTAACAGTTATGACCTTCTATATTTACCATCAAAGAGTTTATGCAGTGACTGGGATTTCTTTAGCACCCAAGGGTGTGACGTAATAGTCAATAAAATAGGTTGAGCACTATGAAGTCTCAACTTTAATTTCCAACTTAGACAAAACACTAAGGGGTCATTTGGTAGATAGTCGAAATTATCCCGGGATTATAATCCCAGGACTAATTTATCCCATCTATTGAGATTATTTTATACCATCTAAAAGATGGTATAAAATAATCCTAGCATAAGTGGGATAAGAAGGTATAAGCTGGGATATCCCAGCTTATACCTTCCACCAAACGACCCCTAAGTAGGCGTTTGGCCATGCCATGGTTTGAAACCATGGTTTCAAACCAGTGTTTGGACATGCGTTTGAAACCATGGTTTCAACTTTTTAAAATATAAAATTTAACTCATAAGTTGATATTTTGTAAAAAAAGACTCATAAGTTGGTAGATATTTTTAACAATTACCCTCATCAATCATTTACCAATCTCATTAACTTCCACCAAATTTTATTTATGTCTACCAACCTTTAAATTTTAAAAAAAAAGACCCATAGTTTAATTTTATTTATTAAACTAAAATTTGATCAATTGATGTTGTATTTTTAGAAAGGTCTCTAGTATTAATTTTGATCTGGTTGTTATGAATTAGCGTATTAATTTTGTTATGAACTATGACTTGCTCATTTGGTAAGATTGTATAGGAATTGAGAATGTTTTGATAGTTTTCACAACTTGTGGGGTTCTTATGTCTGTAAGAGAAAATACTCCTTAAAATATCCAAATTACATGTCCAAACATCGTTTCAAACCATGTCCAAACGCGGCCTAAGTGATGTTTTCCACATGTTCTAGTTTTGGTGAACAGAGTTACACGGAACCTTTTGCTGATGGGAGGAGACGGATATCCTATGGATTAATCGAGGTATGCCCGAACTGACCTGAACACCCCAATTATAAAACAAAATGAATGAGATTTCTTCGTCCTTAATAAAATATCAGAGTATAAGCCTTGAAAATAAGAAAACTCTTGATAAGGAAATTAGTTGAGCTACCAATGCATAAAGCAAGAAAAAGACCGTCAACGCATAAGCGAAAGTAACGCACAATATTATAGCATGTTCATCAGCCAAGAGAACAGAAGTAAACAATGCATTATATAACCATTGTAGGTGGATTACGACTTGCCTGGACATTGTTTCATTGCATTCATTGGCTAGCAATAACCAACAAATGTAGTATTTTTAACGATACACTTTCCTTTTTAGTCTGTTCCAAAATGAATGATTCATTTCTTTATTTGGTAATAATTTAACTTTAAACTTTACCTTTTACACTTAACGAGATGATCTATAACCACACAAATATCTTTGGCTTATTTTAGATCACAAGATTAAAAAATCTTCCTTTATTTCTTAAACTCTGTACCCAGTCAAATTATATCACATAAATTGGAACGGAGGGAGTAACAACAAACTGTCACAAGGACAAATTTCCCTATCCTTGATTGGAAATCTTCACAACATTCTTCTTGGTGGTCAACCTCATCAGTCCTTTGGGAAGCTTTCTTAGAAGTATGGCCCAATAATAAAGCCTCAGGTTAGGCCAAATAACGACAGTGGTTATATCTTCATCAGCTGTTGCTAAAGAGAAGTGTCACAAAAAGCAAGATTTGGCTTTTTCTAGCAGAACAATTCCAGATGCAATATATGCACTAAATCACTACCAATTCTCTGTGATATGGCTACCAGTCGAAAATCGATGGAGAAGCCAAAGGAAAATCTTGAATTCTTATATCTTCTCTGGCACCAAGCTTGATGCAAACCAGCATCTCAGGTTGGTCGAGTCAAACTTTGATGGGCGAAATCAATTACTCTCACCGTTAGAATATATGTCGCGCCCTTTCGTTTTTAGTCTGTCGAAAAAATTAATGTCATTTTTTTATAAGTAGAAATAATTTAACTTTAAAATTCTCATTTTATCATTAGAGAAATGATTTATAGTCACATAAATATTGAAGATTTGTTTTAGACCACAAATTTCAAAAGTTTTTTTTTTTCTTAAATTTTGTGTCAAGTCGAATGATGCCACATAATTGACATTGATGGAGTAACATGTAATGATCTAATTTGCTCGAAGTTTGCTCAGATCAAACTTAATCAAATAAGGGATCAAAACTCTACCAATCTCCCATCCTTTCTATTTTTCCTTTTTTTTAAAATGTGAAAACTAATTCACCACATTTTTCTTTAGAGAAAAAAACTTAGGTTTTTCCACATTTCTATAATTATTACTACATCCGTCGAATTTACGTAGCACCTTCCGGATTTCTAGAGTCAACCATTTCTGTGATAGAATTTTTTTTGCATGCCTTATAAATATTTTAAGTTGTTAATTATTGTGATTTATAGTATTTTTAACATAATTTACAAAGATATAATTGTTTTAATAAAGCTTCTATGTCCGAATTAATGATCAAAATTTAGAAGTTGAATCTCGAAATTCCAATTGTGCCACATATATTGGATAGAGGGTGTATCCCTTTCCAAATTTGATATGTATGGCTGAGTTTGCGTTGTGTTTTGATCCATCCGATTACGCAGTTTTGATCCCATAATTTGATGGATCATTTCAAGTTCAACTCTTGAGATTGTCAACAAACATATTGTAACTCAACCCATTTAAATTTTACGGATTGGATGATTTATTAAAATAAGTTGATTTTGTTACCTCTGTCTTAGGTCCCAAAAGATCCAAGATTTAATTGCTTATAGCCGTTGGTGTTGCCAAACTAGTGAGGCAGTGAATATAGGGCAAGCTGCTTTTGAGACCTCTATGAATTTACCTTCGAATACTATTTTTTCCAAGGATGTAGTGGACCCCTATGCAAATTCTGGTAAAGAATTCAAGGATGTGGTGTCGAACATCACAGAAGAAGCTGGTAAGCCCAATTTGGCTGATTATTTTACCGTCTTGAAAACGATTGATCCTCAAGGAATAAGGCGACACACATGCAAGTATTTTGTTAAGTTGCTTAAGCAGATTTATGGATTGATCGATGGACAATTGGAGCAAAGGAAGAAATCACCAAATAGCAGTAGTACTGACGTCGACGTTCTTGATGTTATGTTAAATACTAGCCAAGAAGATCCTCAGGCAATCGACAGAAATCACATAGAACGGTTATGCCGGTAATTTCAACTTCTTTCCTTTAGGATCTGCCTTTGACCTTTATTATTGTTTATGTTGAAAATAATACACATTATTTACCGCCTAAAAATTATAAATAACCATCACTTTAGACGAGAATGTCACACTGCTTTATCACGCTGTAAGTACTAATTTCCAATTTATCAATTTTGGTATCCCATAGATTTATGTATATTGCAGGACCTGTTTATTGCGGGAATTGATAGAACTTCAAATACATTAGAATGGACAATGGTAGAGGTCATGAAAAAACCATACATAATGAGAAAAGCTAAAGTTGAGTTTATAGAAGTTATTGGCAAAGGCAAGGCAACGGAAGAAGCCGATGTTGATAGTCTTCCTTTTTTGCAGTGCATAGCAAAAGAAACCTTGCAGATGCACCCAGCAGTTCCCTTTTTGATTCGAAAGGTAGATCAAGACATCGAGGCGTGTGGGTATTTCGTTCCAAAAGACTCTCATTAGTGAACGTATGGTCAATAGGGGGAGACCCAATTATATGGGAGGATCCTCTGGCATTTAAGCCAGAAAGACTTTGGGGCTCGAAAATGGGTGTTTGTGGCCAAGATTTTGAACTCATTTCATTTGGTGCTGGTAGAAGAATTTGCCCGGGGTTACCTTAGGCAACTAGGACGCTTTCTGTAATGTCGGGTTCATTATTGAATTCATTTGATTGGAAACCTGAAGGAGATACTGCACCAGAAGATTTGGATGTGGAAGAAAAGTTTGGCATTACACTTACGAGATCGTGTCCATTACGAGCTGTCCCTATTCCACTATAAATGCTGGCTCCAAATTAACAGTGTAATTACTTCTCGAGCTTACCCGACATTTCAGATCTCAACTATGTCTAATCACTTCTCGAGCTTACCTGACATTTCGGATCTCAACTGTGTCTAATTACTTCTCGAGCTTACCCGACATTTCGGATCTCAACTATGTCTCTTCCTCTATTTTCTTCTCTCTTGCATAAGGTCCTAAATATCTAATTACGCTTGTACAAAAACTGGTTGAAACTCTTCTACATATAGCTAATCTCGACTAGTTTGAAATTGAGGTGTAACCATTATCTATCTATAGGCAGCTAAGACACAACTGGATTAAACCTTCTGCTTATAGCTGTTATTTTGAGGAAGTCCTTTGGACTCAAGTGGGTTAAACCTTTGCAAAATAGAGAATGCACAGGTCGTATGAATTGATTCTTTGGAAGAAAATGAGCCAAGACAAATCAATTGAGTAAAAGATTAATGGTTCTAAAATCACAAGAAAGTTCTCTCCCAGTTTCCTGCATTAGTCGTCATACATACGTAGAAAGCAAGATTTTAAAATCACTTATCATCAAAGTTTTGGAGGTGACAATATGGAAGATAGCCTATCTTAGATGTTGTGCTGCGCGACCTACTTTCTATCCTAGTCAATACCAGATTTTTGTCTATGAATAGAACACGTTACCCTACCTATTCCAAACTAGCGTCTGCGAAATAATAAAGAACTGTATAGTAAAGACACAACAGTTTTTACGTGGAAACCACCCAGCTCACAAGGGTGAAAAACACCACGACCTACAACTCTGTAGGATTTTTCCCAAACTTCACTTCGACTGTGAGCCTGTGCAAATCCAAGTTACAAAATTTGTAACCTAGGAACTAAACTCTAATTCCTATCTCAACAATCTCCCTAGACTGTCGAACCCACTCCAAGTTATCCCAACTTGAAGTTAAATTTTACTAATGTTTATATCTACAATTTTTTGCTTCTATGAAAGCTGATAAAAGTACAACTCGATAAACAATCCGAATAAATGAATTTAGACTCAAGAACTGTAAAACATAAACTCTATTAGAGAGGTTCTTCAATTTTCTTCTTTGTATTAGGGCGCACTTCAATACTTAGAACTCTTAATCTCTTGCTTTGACAATTTTGTTCAAGTCCTGAATTTTTCTCTTTGTGAGTGCGTAAGCTTTCTTCTTGGCTTGACCTGAATATTTATAGCTCTAGGCTTTCCAATAGGTCGGTTGAACTCAACAAGGCCCATTATGAGACTTAGGGTTTGAGTTAATTTGGGATTCTTGCCTTCAACGCGCTTCAGTGTCCTTGTAGAAGTCTAAAGTATCTTTGATAAATATGGAAAGAAATCCTGCAAACTTGTCCGCCAAGTCTCTATCATAAAACACAAATCCTACTCCGAGTAAGACTGTGATCTGGAACATGTTCTTGAACCAAGTCCAAGCATCTGGTTCTTTCTTCTCTAAATCTTCACTCTGTTTGAGATGGAAATGTCCATACACATGTTTCATTCTCCATGGTTCAGCATTTGTCTCTGGCTTACTCTCTCCTAGCTCGTCTGCCTATACCTGAGATCGATTATGTCTGCATACCTGGTTTACTTGCCTCGTTTGTATACTTTGTCAATCATCAAAAGTTACATGCTTTATGCGAACAAATCCCCCTTTTTTATGATGACAATTTCATGGATTAAAGGAAATTTGTATCCTGTTTCACACACTTACTGCCTAATAAATAAACAACACACCATTAAGATTGAATCAGGTTAGCGTATATGGGTTATAAACATTACACAATACATCTTCCTCCTTTTGGCATCATTAAATAGTTGCTTCATAACAATATAACAAAAATTGTAATCTTGCAATATTAAACTCATGGCCTCTGGGGCTATCATAGATACACATAGCAGAACCAACATCTTAGAACAATCAAGAACAATTAAGTAAACAAATTGGCACAGAGCTTAAAAAAACAACCAGATTCTATTTAACAACCTCAAGTACATGTCCAATCTTTGCTCAACAAAATACATGATATGCTATTTAAGATGAGAAAACTAAAGTCAATATTAGACTAAGGACTTAGACACAATAGGAGGGTTATAACACAAGTTAAGGAGACTGATTTCTTTGCTTAGGGCTGTTCCCAATGTAGAAGCTGGGGCGGTTGGCATCTTCCAAGAACCTCAATCTCTATCCACCGTCTTTCCCCAAGAGGATCCACCATCTCTTCCCACCTTTTTACCCCAAAAAGATCTACCACCCTTTACTTTATTCAGACTACATCATTTTCCATATTTTTTAGGACATTTGTACCAAGGTTTTGAGCAGTGATCGCTTGTGTTGCATTTAGAGAGTGGTCATCACCATGTACACCTTCACTGAATTTTGTAATGGGTGATTTACACAGTTCTTCCCCCTAACTGTGAGCATCATTCTTTAATTTTGGCACAATTACTTGGGGGGGGGGGGGGTAGGGTGAGTGGTGCCGATGGAAACGGCGATGGGAATGTTGATCAAAATTGGATGGAAGGAAGGATTATGCATGGCGAAGATATGGAGTGAGCAATTTAGATTGAGCTCTATAAGAGAACGAAATGGTGAGAACTAACCATCGTTATTAGAAAAAGAGTCAGTCATCTTTTGTTACACCCCGAAAAAATTTCGCGTTACCAAGACTGCAAACGGCTTAGTATGAGCTCAAGGGAGAGTAAAGTTATACAAGGATTAGGGATGAAGATTATATTATATAAGTATAAGAATATATATATATATATATATATATATGAGACCGTATGGTGTAAATCAGTTAATACGTTACTTGACGAATAGCCCTCGTACCGTAAGTTAAGGTGGGGCCCACATGCCGGGATTTTATAAAGGACATATGAAAAGTTATATGAGTAGTACATGGGAAGTTGAGAAAGTCTTAAGAAGGACCCTTGGGCCAAATATGGGCATAAGCCCTCCAAAAGGATGATTTAAGGATACGTTTTTAGGATGATCTGACTTAAAGAGGCCAAAACGCCATTATAAGTTTGGAATTTGCAAACACACCAAATATGAAAGTTGTAGATAATTAAAATAGCTTTCCAACCATAGGTTTTGGGCCCTCATACAATATTGGGATCAAGATTTATGACCTTTTTACTGAACGAACGCGCAGGCAGTAAAATAAGCAAGCGCGAACGCGCCAGGAGGCAGCTCGAACGCACAGAGCAAAAAGTAGGTCGGTGAAAACCGACTCTAAGACGTTATATAAAGGGGTTTTACCCCTTATTTTTATCCCATAACCGCTGGAAACCATCCCCAACCCTCTAGAACCTTCTCCAAACTTCCGCCATAAAATTTTAGCGCGAATCAAGTGGAATCTCCAAATTTAGGTTCAGACAACATATAGTTGTAATTATAATATCGTATTACGGCAAAAATTGGCTTGGATTCAAGGTGAATATTGAGGAGATTGCAGTTCTAGCGGGTGAAAGGTATGAATCTTCCCTTATAAGTATTGATTTAAGCTTATTTACGGAAGAAAAGTTGTTAAATAGTCGTATAACGAATTTATGGGTTGAGAAGTTTGAGAAACATCATGTGCGATGTTTTATGGAGTATTTTGGTATTGATAATATTGTGACTGATATTGGTATTGTTGTTGTTGTTGTTGGTTGCTGGATGGTGATTTCGGGATAGACATATAAACAGGGGAGATGCTGCCCGAATTTCGGTAGATTTTAATTGGATTTAAATTGAAGGCTTAAGAAAAGTGTATGATGGTAAGCCTAACAATAGTATGAATGGTTTAAATGTAGATTTACGAGCTTGGGAAGGTAAACGTCGAGTGGCTAAGGAGACCGAAAGGTATGTTAAGGCTAGTCCCTTTCTTTCTAAAAGCATGACTCCTACGTTACAATTCCATATATGTCTTCCATAACATCCTTGTTCCCGAAAAGCTAGAAGTTCATAATTCTCAAGGTTTTTATGATATTAAAGACAAGATGTTTTCTATGAGTACCATGATGACAATGATGACTTCTTCCTCGTGCATCCATACATGTTTTCCATAATGTCCTTACTTCCAAAAGCTAAAGATTCATGATTCTTAAAATTTATATGACGCTAAAGATGATTATGCTTTCATGATGAAAATGATTATGATGATGATGATGATTCCATTTCTAGAAGTTTCAAAGTTTATGATTTTAAATGCTATGATGAGATTGTTGAGCTTATTTCATGATTTCCTTGATTTTATTCATTGTTGTTGATCTCATCTTATAATCATTGTTCCTTCAAGGTGAGATATAGCGATGATGATTGTTCCATAATATAAATCGGAGGTTACCGACCTTATATCACTCCGCTAAAGTAGTAACCCTTATTTGAACTCCCATGCATGCTAGGAGTATAATATATGTATATAGCTATTTTTTGATATTACCAAGTTCTATTATTTCATTTTACTTATGCATTGCACTCATTCTCATTCTTCATGTATATATAAAACACGGATTGACGGCGGGTGATGCGGCCTATGTTGTGGCGTTTATGTATATATATAAGGCACAATTGACAGGGGGTGAAGCTGTGGCCTATGTTGCGGCGTTTATGTATATATATAAGGAACAGTTGACAGGGGGGGGGGGGGGTGAAGCTGTGGCCTATGTTGTGGCGTTTATGTATATATATAAGGCACAGTTGACAGGGGGTGAAGCTGTGGCCTATGTTGCTATGTATATATATAAGGCACAGTTGACAGGGCGTGAAGTTGTGGCCTATGTTATGGCGTTATATACGCAAACCACATGATCAGCTGGTATATGATGATTAAGATGCCCTAAGGGGCTACCCGATGGGGCCATTATGATATGATGCTCGACGGGGCGAAGCTCGAAGGAGAAAATGGGTAAAGGTGCATATACATATATACATGTTTTCAAAAGTACATTATGCTATTATGCCGGCGGGAACTACGAGCAAGGCGAAGGCATGAATTATATACATATACATATTCATGACGTATTAAAAGTTCATATGCACATACATGATTCGTAATGTTGGTCACAGGTACAGATTGAGTCTATTACTCTTTTATCATTTGAGTTGAGATATATAGTTTCAGTTCTGCCTTACATACTCAGTACATTATTCATACTGACGTCCTTTTGCTTGAAGGTGTTGCATTTCATGCCACGCAGGTGTATACAGATGAGTAGAAGACATTGGCTATAGGATGTTCCCAGGCTATCAGCTGGATTGGTGAGCTCCATCTCGGTTCGGAGTGTTGCTGAGTCAGAGTACTTATGTTATGGTATCTCGTGTATGTTAGAGACTTTTGCAGACAGTGTCCTGTGGATAGTGCGTCGAGATGTCGACATTGTGTAAAGCGACCATGTAGGTCGATGTGTTTTTATGCTTTGTTTTTAAAGATTTTATTGTGACTAAAGGTTTTCTTTGAATTAACGATAAGAGAGAAGTCCCTGATTTGACGAAAGAGTTTTATCGAAAAGTTTGTCATGTTTTACTTGACGGAAGTGTTATTTCGTAAATTAAAGGTTCTCAAAAAGTTGTGACTCATGGATGGAATGGTAGTATGGCTCTCAGCCGAGTAAGGTCTTGGGTGTCAGTTGCGGCCCTCCGGTTTGGGTCGTGACATCTTTATAGTAAGGATTTGGAGAAGCAAGATTAGGATGTGATTGAGGGAGAGGGTTTAGTGTTATAAATACAGAAGAAATGAAAGAACATGTGTGTGAATAGGGTTTAAAGGGAGCTTGTGAAAAATAGTGAGTTGATGGTAGTTGTGTTCAACATAGGGCATTTATGTTAGTGGGGTCTTCCAAGGTTTGACCATTTGTATGCATAAGACTCTTGCCGATGAATGGGTAGAGCAGGTTGAACAACACATAGCCTAAATGTATATGTAACTGCAAAGATTAGGATACATACCTGATGTGTGAATGAGCATTCATCTGCATTTAGTAATTTCCGGCCAATATTTGTGCTGAAGTGTTCATTAAGCTTGGTGAGAATGTGGTGCTTTCACAGTATAGGACATACAACCAAATGTACAAAATTGAGTAGAATATTATTCAATTTAGATCACATTTAAAATGATGTGATTATTCTAGCCAATCATTGAGAGAGACTTATGCAATCTTAATCATCTCCAACTCTAACTTGTTCCTCTCAAAGTGTTCTCTTCCTAAGGCTTTCGTATAGATGTTAGGAATTTGCTTATCAGTGACAGATATCTTGATTGAAATAAGACCCTTTTCAACATTTCTCTTAAGAAGTGATGTCTTATATCAATATGTTTAGTTCTCTTATGTTGAACATGAGTTTTAGCAATGTTAGTGGCACTAGTGTTATCACAAAAGATCGAAACACAGTCAATTTGCATACCAAAGTCTTTTGATTGTTGCTTGATCCATAATAATTAAGCACAGAAAGAGACAACTGCCACATATTCTACCTCAGCAGTAGATAGGGCTACAAAATTTTGCTTCTTAGTGGCCCAGGAGACTAGATAGGATCGAAGAAAGTGTGCCATACATGTAGTACTTTTTCTGTCCACCAGATACCCTGCATAGTCAGCATCCACATATTCAACTAGGTTGAAATTACTTCCTCATGGGTACCATAGTCCCAATTCACTAGTTCCTTTCAAATATCTCAAAATCCTTTTCACTGCCCTTAGGTGAGACTCTTTAGGAATGGATGAAATCTTGCACAAAGTCCCACACTAAATACTATGTCACGTCTTCTAGCAGTGTGATACAAGAGAGAGCCAATCATGCCTCTATACAACTTTTGGTCAACGGTGGACCGGGTTCATCTGGATCAAGCTTTGTGGCTATGGCAATAGGAGTGTCAATTGCTTTTGCATCCTCCATTTTGAATCTTTTGAGTAGTTTTTTGACATACTTTTGCTGATGGATCATTAAACTAGTGGAGGTCTACTTGATTTACAATCCTAAGAAGAAAGTCAAATCCCCTATCATGCTCGTTTCAAATTTGCTTCCCATCAGTGCTGCAAATTTTTTGGACAGAGCCTCACTTGTTGCTTCGAAAATGATGTCATTCACATAGACCTGCACAATTAATATGTTCTTTCCTTTTACTGTCAAGAATAATGTGTTATGTTAACTAGTGTGTGGCCATGTGCCAACAGAAACTTGGAGAGTCTCTCATACCGAGATCTTGGAGCTTGTTTAAGCCCATAGAGAGTGTTGATCAAAGGTGTGAAGTTTTGATGATTGACAAAGCAAAGAAAGACAAGACACTATTGAACTAGGTCCACAAACATGCTTAATGCAGACAGATACAATGTCTTGCACATGAAGAACAAGTTCTAAATGAGAGATGTCCAGTGTACAACATGAATGATCACATGTCGTCAGCTGGAGTGGATGAATGACCAGTTGCAGACATACAGATATATGAAATAGATCTGACAACATGTTCCAGCCAATGTCTCAAAAGCAGTCAAAGACAGATGTAGAATGAAAGATATTAGTGGAACAGGTGTATAAACATGTTCAATCTCAACAATGCAGATATTTAGAGATGGACGAACCAGGTGAATGAAACAGGTTCGTGAACATGTTCCAAACAAATCCCGCAGCAACAAGGATTTGTAAAATAATTATGGTAAAGACTTGGCGGTCAAGTATGAAAGATTCCTTTCCATATTTTTTGAGATTAGTAAGCCTTCTACAAGGACAAGAAACCGACTCAACAAGGCAAGAATCTAAGTACAACACAAAACCTTATTGCGTGTTATGGTTCAATAGGGAGAAGGTTTTGTCACCGACCTGCGGAACCGTAATTGTTATAAATACCTAGGTATTACCAAGAAGAAGTTTCCCCATCCATAAAGAGAGAATTCAGAATATTGAGCGAGGAAAAGATTTATCCAGAATATTCAAGAATGCAGGGTTGCGTTTCTAGAGCAAGAAGATTGATTGAAGAAGTTGTTCCACTGAATAATATTTTCCAGTTCTTAAGTCTAGGATCTTGTATTAGGTTTGTTCAATTGAGTTGTATCTTTATCAGCTTATTAAGAAGCACAAAAGTAGATACAAACCATTGCAACTTCAAGTAGGAGTTTACTACTTGAAGATAGCTTGCTAGTCAGAGTTTGGGTTGCAAGGCTGAGGTACGAATTAGGTTGTAGAGTTTTTAACTTAATTTGCAGTTGGCTCACAGTTGTAGTGGAGTTTGAGGTAAATCCTACAGGTTTGTAGGTCGTGGTTTTTATCGCCCTTGTGAGCTGGGCGGTTTCCACATAAATATCATGTGTCATTTACTTACCTGTTCATTAAATTCCCCAAGATGTTAGCATAGAATATGTAGAGTAACGTGTTCCATCCTATAAGCAAAAAATGGATACGACATAGGATTGGAAGTAGGTCGTGCAACCTATTAAGTTGTATCAGAGCAAGGTTCTCATCATAAGGTTAACACCTTGAGAAAACGATCTTAATTAAAGGTGCACTGTAACGACCCAACCAGAGGGCCATGACGGGTACCCGGAGCTAACCCGCCGAGCACCTCTCATCGCACATTCACTTTCATCTCTAAGTGAGCCATATGGCCTATTAACAATTCTATGCCTTAAAAATGCCATTTTCAACGGCTAAAACACCTTTATGTATCAACGTCAACAACTAAGCCCTTACACATATACACAAGCCAATAAAGGTGACAAAATAGTATACCAACGTGGCCAAATAAGGCAAAAGACATCTACTATACATGATTGTCTACGAGCCTCTAAGAAGAGTATGAATATCATCATAAGGACGGGACAGGGCCCCGCCATGCCCATACATATACACAAAATAATAGTACCAACTGTCACACCCTGATCTTACCAGGGTGTGATGGGCACCCGACCCCATATTCGGAGCCGAGCGAACCCGCTGACTCTTATTACTCACATATTCTCTTTGGATGCTTAAATCAAATACAGGTAAAATACATAGTAAAATTTTCAAAATTTCTTTTTGTCGTTTCTCAATTTAAACACGATCTGTAAGTGTAAGGACTACAGAACATAATGCGTAATAAAAATATACTAGCTAATGGACCCACTCTCAAAACTGACACTCTGGACTCACGACTCTGTCTGCAAAGTCTCTAACTTCGAGCAAACTGCACAGCACATATAATCTGACTCGGCAGCACTCCAGGTACAAATGGAGTCTACCAACTCCGCTGGAACGCCTTCGGCAATAGCTCTTACTTGTCGAGTGTGCACACGCGGCATGAAACGCAGCGCCCACGAAAAGGGGCGTCAGTACGAGCAATGTACTGAGTATGTAAGGCATGTATAATATTATACGAGAGATACATAACATAATTAATAACATAAAAGAAGTATAGAGCATATCATGATATAGGAGAGCAACCTGTACATATGAGTGTCCTTTTTGGCGAATACCATGCATGCTTAGTGCTGCGGAACGTGCAGCCCGGTCCGTATATCGTATCGCTGTGAAACGTGCAGCCCGATCCATATACATATATAATGCCGAGGAACGTTCGGCCCGATCCATTTACCCACATATCCCGCGTCCGGGCATCCCGCGTCCGGGCATCCCGCGTCCGGGATGGTATCATATATTACACTCCAACTGATCAGGTGGCTATGCGTCTATAGCGCCTTCCCTCTTTCCCAACTTTCCCCATATACATATACATATGTCATATACATATATCATATAAGCATGCGGAGAGCTCAAAGAAAGTCGTGTATCGTCGGAGTGACGTAAGGTCGATAACCTCCGATGATGTTATGGAATAGCCATGGGCGTCATGCCTCACCTTGAAGGGACAATTAATATAAGGCGAGACTAACAATGGAGAATAACATCATGAGAAAACATAGAACAGGATCATAAGGTGTCATTTCATATACTTGGGATCTTTCAAATAGTCGTTGTCCATAAGTAGAGTTGAGAAATCAAGAAATAGCTTAATCGTTATCATATCGTCATATTCATGATAGGAACATATCCTCGACATATTCATCATAGACAATTACTCATATTTGACATCATCGTTGTCATTGTAAAATCATATCCGTCGTTTTAGTCGTAAAAGCTCTTAGCCTCTTAAGACTTGGTTTTTTTTTTTTTAAAATGTTGACATTTTGAAAAAAACAACTATAAACTTATTAGGAAAAGTCTTATACCTTGGGGTTATAGGCTTTTAATTTTTGGAAGCAAGGAAGATATAAAAACATTTGAGACAATATAACGTGGGGATCATGCCTTTGGAAGAAAAGGGTCGAGCCTCACATACCTGTGCAGCGCCTTGCTAGCTACGCTTATCCGTTCAAACTTGTTGGTCAACATTCAAGAAAATTGACGAAATCATTAGATTCATAACTAAGCACACTTGTCTTGATTTTTCAAATAAATTCACTTATGATCTGCCGAAATTTCGAACAGCATCTCCCCTGTAAATACACCATCCCCGAGAGTCTTACTCGGCCCAAATCATCAACAACAATCCGGGAATTCAACCCGGCCAAACTATCAACAATACCAACAATTATTCTAGCAACACTTCAACATTCAATTCAATTCAATTCAATTCAATTCAATTCAATTCACATGACTTTCAAAACGATTCAATCAACATACTAATCCATCCAACTCCTTCCAACTCCAATAAAACCAATAACAATACATTTCCTTTTCTTCCAAATTCATGAACTCCACACTAACAATACATTATCTTCCATGAATGCAAGAACATTTCATTCAATTTACATAAACTTCTAAAACAAGTCTCCAACTACTACAATTTCATTAAGATCATTAAGCTTTTACTAGCAACATAAAATCCACAACACAACAACCAAAATACCAAATAGAATTAAATCACCATGGCTTGTCAAACCACACCCCATATTTTATGTTTCCATCCACACCACAACAACAACATATTTTATGAATTTTCCATTCATTTCCACATACTACAACATACCAAACCATTCATAACATATAAAAGAAAATGAATTCTTACCTTTTTCCTTCAACTTCCACACTTAGCTAGAATTATAACTTTTGCAAGAATATGTGTTCTACTTGCTCCAACAACTCTTCCATGTCATAGAGGACCCTCCAATTGGTAGGAATACTTGAAGAAAAATATTTTTCTCCTTCACTCCCTCTTGGCCTTGTTTGGCCGATTTTTTTTTTTTTTTTTCTTTCCTTTCTTTCTTTCTCTCCAAATTCTTGATTCAAAAGATGAACCCCTCTTATATATATATCTTCTTCCAAATCATGTGAGGGGCACATGCCCTCTCTCTACATTTTCTAGAATTTTCCTTTTCTTTTCTTGAAAATTTTTTTCCTAAAATAAAAGATGACTTATTTTTGTCATCTTTTCTCTTTTTTTTTCACATGGCCAATAGGCCCTTTTAGAACTTTCATGAACCCTTTAGTGAAATTCCCATTTTGCCCCTCGACTTTTCTCAATATTACCATTTTGCCCCTAGCCTTCCACATTATTTTTATCGGCCATTTTGCAAATTTCTCTTTTTACCCTTGGCCTCTCCCAAAATTTCCATACTACCAATGTTCATAAATAATATTCATAACCAACTTGTACATTAAAATAATTTTGGAAATAATCTTGCCTTTAACTTCTCGCAATTATCCCGAATTATCCGAACGTACGAAATACGGGCTATAACATCCTCCCCCCCTTTAGAACATTCGTCCTCGAATGTTCAACTGAACTCATGGGTGTCATAATATTTCTAGGGGTCCCTTTTATAGTCGTTTTTCTCTTTATGCCCATTCCTTATCCCTTACTTTATTTCTTTTATCATAGAACTCCTCGGTCTTTACACGAGTCTTCATTCCGTGTCATAAGTTTCTGATCCTTTGCACCAACTCGTTCCTCCTTCCTTCATGTATTCACCCTATAGGCCAATATGTTTTAACCTCGGCTCCGGAGCTAATGAGTTCCCTTCATTTGGACTTGAAGCCCATAATACATCCTCCCCCCCTTAAGGGGTTCCTTATATGCCAACAGTCCTTTTATGAAGTCTTCGTCTATACCTTATTCCTCGTCTTCCTTCCCAACTCTGTGTCTAACATATCAGAAACTTCTAATCCTAAGTTTTTCTTTTACTTTCTGCCTATGTCATCATTTTGTCCCCATTTCCATACCCTTTCGTCCATTATTCGTCCTTTCACTTGCTTAACTCACTTGTCCATAGTTCCTCTTTAATCACCACGTTGGTGCTGTAGCGTACGTCCATATTTCGCAAGTGTTCGCTACTTTTGTTCTTAGCACGAATCCTTACAATTTTCGCTCTCTCTTCATCCTTATTCATCGGGTCTTTAACTATATTTGTGATTCTATAGCCGAGCGGTCTCTTATGCACGCTCCCTCCATTTTATTTTATTTCCGCTAAGATCAAATTCCTCAGACCTCACATGAATTCTTATTCCACACCTTCAACTTCCACTCGGCAATGTCGACCCCTTACATTTATATACCTTTCAATACCGAAGTCTTATAACATCATCACTAACTTAGTCATTCCTTCTCTTACTTCATATTTCCTCATCACGGTTACTATTCCTTTAGCCCCACTTGTCGCAATTAGTTCTCGAATTCCATATATTTCTCTCCTGTCTTCTTTTACCACACTCTATCCCCTTTTCACATGCTTACTTCGAGTCCCTTCTTAAATAGCCTCGTGTTTTGCCGGTAGTTTTTCTCGGGAGCTTCACTTATTGAGGTTTCTTATCTTTCTCTTTCTTCCGTCACTTTGATCCCTTCATGTTCCATCTACTCCCTCTCTTTCTTTTCCAACTATCGTTTCCAATCTCAACCTATAATAAAATGATAACAGCTTATTTTGCAATACTTGTACCATTTACTCTTGCTGTCACTCAAACTTCGGTACCCTTACTCGATTGATGCCTTTTATACCGTAGCTTCGATTGCTGGGACTCACATGTCCACCGATACAATCATATATGGGATATCCTACACCTTCATATATATATATATATATATATATATATATATATATATATATATATATATATATATAATTACTATCAACTAACCCACAAAACACTTCCAAACACTTTGTTCAAGCCTATCCTATTTCTAGGGCCGCGATGCACTTCCCCGTCTCTTCACCGAGCAAGTCTGCCTCGTCCTGCGCGTCCTCTTATGGTCTCCAACCATTCCATATGCTCTAGTTTCCCTTAGGCTACCCTAACTTCTCATTTGTCTCTTAGGTCTGAATATATCGAATTTCTCGCATACTTCCCGGGGGTCACCCATCATAGAATTACTCTCCACCCGAGCACGCTTAACCTCGAAACATTGGTGGAATCCGGTGCCTTAATGCTGATATAATCGCGTCCACTTCCTCGTATGACCTTTATTACCGATCTGGAGCAAATTAAAGCCTTACAGATTCCGGAACATTTTCGTAACACGTTCTTCTTTTACAATTACCATTTTACCCTTTTCACTTCCTGATGTTCACTTTCCACCTGTGTACACGACTACTTCCTGTCCTGGGCCTCCAGATTCCCGAGGATAGTGATCGTACCTTTGTCGCCATGCCAAATCCATAACCTTTCTGAAACGTCGCACCTCGCTTATTGCCTGTTTATCGTATTTCCTTTTCACGCTTCTTCCTGTTAAACAAATCCCATTCCCGGGATCTCCTTTACCATGCCTACTATTTCAAATCTGTGCGTCGCAAATATCGATAACACCTCGCAGAACATACGGCCCTATGACACATTCCAGTCATCCGGTGCTTCCAATTTCAGGTGACAGAATAATTACGTTAGGACTTACCTCTATGGCCTTCCATAGCGTCACTCGCTTTCTTCCATCGTACGTCTGGCTTATATAGGAAAATCTTATTTCTTATGACTTGGCTCTATCGCACGATCACAGGACAGAAAGAAGGTCAACAATCCCTAGATGCCCCGCAGCCTCCTGTTTATAAATGTGGCCGGCTTCACACCCATAAACAGGACTCTCTTGGACACGACTTTGCGGACAACCCTTAGACCGACACTGCTTTCCGATACCACTTTGTCACACCCCGACCTTACCAGGTGTGATGGGCACCCGACCCCATATTCGGAGCCGAGCGAACCCGCTGACTCTTATTACTCACATATTCTCTTTGGATGCTTAAATCAAATACAGGTAAAATACATAGTAAAATTTTCAAAATTTCTTTTTGTCGTTTCTCAATTTAAACACGATCAGCGTAAGGACTCCGTAACATAATGCGTAATAAAAATCTATCGGCTAATGGACCCACTCTCAAAACTCGACACTTCCGGACTCACGACTCGTCCGCAAAGTCTCTAACTTCGAGCAAACCGCACAACACATATAATCCGACTCGGCGCACTCCGGTACAAATGGAGTCTACCAACTCACCGGAACGCCTTCGCAATAGCTCTTACTTGTCCGAGTGTACTGCGCGCGCATGAAACGCAGCCCACGAAAAGGGGCGTCAGTACGAGCAATGTACCGAGTATGTAAGGCATGTATAATATTATACGAGAGATACATAACATAATTAATGACATAAAAGAAATATAGAGCATATCATGATATAGGAGAGCAACCTGTACATATGAGTGTCTTTTTTTTGGCGAATACCATGCATGCTTAGTGCTGCGGAACGTGCAGCCCGGTCCGTATATCATATCGCTGCGGAACGTGCAGCCCGATCCATATACATATATAATATAATATAATATAATATAATATAATATAATATAACATAATGCTGCGGAACGTGCAGCCCGATCCATATACATATATAATGCCGAGGAACGTTCGGCCCGATCCATTTACCCACATATCCCGCGTCCGGGCATCCCGCGTCCGGGATGGTATCATATATTACACTCCAACTGATCAGGTGGCTATGCGTCTATAGCGCCTTCCCTCTTTCCCCCAACTTTCCCCATATACATATACATATGTCATATACATATATCATATAAGCATGCAGAGAGCTCAAAGAAAGTCGTGTATCCGTCGGAGTGACGTAAGGTCGATAACCTCCGATGATGTTATGGAATAGCCATGGGCGTCATGCCTCACCTTGAAGGGACAATTAATATAAGGCGAGACTAACAATGGAGAATAACATCACGAGAAAACATAGAACAGGATCATAAGGTGTCATTTCATATACTTGGGATCTTTAAAATAGTCGTTGTCCATAAGTAGAGTTGAGAAATCAAGAAATAGCTTAATCGTTATCATATCGTCATATTCATGATAGGAACATATCCTCGACATATTCATCATAGACAATTCCTCATATTTGACATCATCGTTGTCATTGTAAAATCATATCCGTCGTTTTAGTCGTAAAAGCTCTTAGCCTCTTAAGACTTGGTTTTTTTTTTTTAAAATGTGGACATTTTGAAAAAAACAACTATAAACTTATTAGGAAAAGTCTTATACCTTGGGGTTATAGGCTTTTAACTTTTGCAAGCAAGGAAGATATAAAAACATTTGAGACAATATAACGTGGGGATCATGCCTTTGGAAGAAAAGGGTCGAGCCTCACATACCTGTGCCGCGCCTTACTGGCTACGCTTATCCGTTCAAACTTGTTGGTCTACATTCAAGAAAATTGACGAAATCATTAGATTCATTACTAAGCACACTTGTCTTGATTTTTCAAATAAATTCACTTATGATCTGCCGAAATTTCGGCAGCATCTCCCCTGTAAATACACCATCCCCGAGAGTCTTACTCGGCCCAAATCATCAACAACAATCCGGAATTCAACCCGGCCAAACTATCAACAATACCAACAATTATTCTAGCAACACTTCAACATTCAATTCAATTCAATTCAATTCACATGATTTTCAAAACGATTCAATCAACATACTAATCCATCCAACTCCTTCCAACTCCAATAAAACCAATAACAATACATTTCCTTTTCTTCCAAATTCATGAACTCCACACTAACAGCATTATCTTCCATGAATGCAAGAACATTTCATTCAATTTACATAAACTTCTAAAACAAGTCTCCAACTACTACAATTTCATTAAGATCATTAAGCTTTTACTAGCAACATAAAATCCACAACACAACAACCAAAATACCAAATAGAATTAAATCACCATGGCTTGTCAAACCACACCCCATTCGGCCACACCACAACAACAACATATTTTATGAATTTTCCATTCATTTCCACATACTACAACATACCAAACCATTCATAACATATAAAAGAAAATGAATTCTTACCTTTTTCCTTCAACTTCCACACTTAGCTAGAATTATAACTTTTGCAAGAATATGTGTTCTACTTGCTCCAATAACTATTCCATGTCATAGAGGACCCTCCAATTGGTAGGAATACTTGAAGAAAAATATTTTTCTCATTCACTCCCTCTTGGCCTTGTTTGGCCGAATTTTTTTTTTTTTTTTTCCTTTCTTTCTTTCTTTCTTTCTCTCCAAATTCTTGATTCAAAAGATGAACCCCTCTTATATATATATCTTCTTCCAAATCATGTGAGGGGCACATGCCCTCTCTCTACATTTTTCTAGAATTTTCCTTTTCTTTTCTTGAAATTTTTTTCTAAAATAAAAGATGACTTATTTTTGTCATCTTTTCTCTTCTTTTTTTTCCGACATGGCCAATAGGACCTTTTAGAACCTTCATGAACCCTTTAGTGAAATTCCCATTTTGCCCCTCGACTTTCCTCAATATTACCATTTTGCCCCTAGCCTTCCACATTATTTTCATCGGCCATTTTGCAAATTTCTCTTTTACCCTTGGCCTCTCCCAACATTTCCATACTACCAATGTTCATAAATAATATTCATAACCAACTTGTACATTAAAATAATTTTGGAAATAATCTTGCCTTTAACTTCTCGCAATTATCCCGAATTATCCGAACGTACGAAATACGGGCTATAACATCCTCCCCCCCTTTAGAACATTCGTCCTCGAATGTTCAACTGAACTCATGGGGTGTCATAATACTTCTAGGGGGTCCCTTTTATAGTCGTTTTTCTCTTTATGCCCATTCCTTATCCCTTACTTTATTTCTTTTATCATAGAACTCCTCGGTCTTTACACGAGTCTTCATTCCGTGTCATAAGTTTCCTGATCCACTGCACCGACTCGTTCCTCCTTCCTTCATGTATTCACCCTATAGGCCAATATGCTTTAACCTCTGGCTCCAGGCTAATGAGTTCCCTTCATTTGGACTTGAAGCCCATAATACATCCTCCCCCCCTTTAAGGGGTTCCTTATATGCCAACAGTCCTTTTATGAAGTCTTCGTCTATACCTTATTCCTCGTCTTCCTTCCCAACTCTGTGTCTAACATATCCGAAACTTCTAATCCTAAGTTTTTCTTTTACTTTCTGCCTATGTCATCATTTTGTCCTCATTTCCATACCCTTTCGTCCATTATTCGTCCTTTCACTTGCTTAACTCACTTGCCCATAATTCCTCTTTAACCGTTGCCGTAGCCGTACGTCCATATTTCGCAAGTGTTCGCTACTTTTGTTCTTAGCACGTAATCCTTACAATTTTCGCTCTCTCTTCATCCTTATTCATCGGGTCTTTAACTATATTTGTGATGCTATAGCCGAGCGGTCTCTTATGCACGCTCCCTCCATTTTATTTTATTTCCGCTAAGATCAAATCCCTCAGACCTCACATGAATTCTTATTCCACACCTTCAACTTCCACTCGGCAATGTCGACCCCTTACCTTTATATACCTTTCAATACCGAAGTCTTATAACATCGTCACTAACTTAGTCATTCCTTCTCTTACTTCATATTTCCTCATCACGGTTACTATTCCTTTAGCCCCACTTGTCGCAATTAGTTCTCGAATTCCATATATTTCTCTCCTGTCTTCTTTTACCACACTCTATCCCCTTTTCACATGCTTACTTCGAGTCCCTTCCTAAATAGCCTCGTGTTTTGCCGGTAGTTTTTCTCGGGAGCTTCACTTATCGAGGTTTCTTATCTTTCTCTTTCTTCCGTCACTTTGATCCCTTCATGTTCCATCTACTCCTCTCTTTCTTTTCCAACTATCGTTTCCACTCTCAACCTATAATAAAATGATAACAGCTTATTTTGCAATACTTGTACCATTTACTCTTGTCGTCACTCAAACTTCGGTACCCTTACTCGATTGATGCCTTTTATACCGTAGCTTCGATTGCTGGGACTCACATGTCCACCGATACAATCACATATGGGATATCCTACATCTTCATATATATATATATATATATATATATATATATATATATATATATATATTACTATCAACTAACCCACAAAATACTTCCAAACACCGTTCAAGCCTATCCTATTTCTAGGGCCGTGATGCATACTTCCTCTCTTCACCGAGCAAGTCTGCCTCGTCCTGCGCGTCCTCTTATGGTCTCCAACCATTCCATATGCTCTAGTTTCCCTTAGGCTACCCTAACTTCTCATTTGTCTCTTAGGTCTGAATATATCGAATTTCTCGCATACTTCCCAGGGGGTCACCCATCATAGAATTACTCTCACCTGAGCACGCTTAACCTCGAAACTTTGGTGGAATCCGGTGCCTTAATGCCGATATAATCGCGTCGACTTCCTCGTATGACCTTTATTACCGATCCGGAGCAAATTAAAGCCTTACGTTTCCGGAACATTTTCGTAACACGTTCTTCTTTTACAATTACCATTTTACCCTTTTCACTTCCTGATGTTCACTTTCCACCTGTGTACACGACTACTTCCTGTCCTGAGCCTCCAGATTCCCGAGGATAGTGATCGTACCTTTGTCGCCATGCCAAATCCATGACCTTTCTGAAACGTCGCATCTCGCTTATTGCCTGTTTATCGTATTTCCTTTTCGCGCTTCTTCCTGTTAAACAAACCCATTCTGGCAGGATCTCCTTTACCATGCCTACTATTTCAAATCTGTGTGTCGCAAATATCGATAACACCTCGCAGAACATACGGCCCTATGAAACATTCCGCCATCCGTGCTTCCAATTTCGGGTGACAATAATTACGTTAGGATTTACCTCTATGGCCTTCCATAGCGTCACTCGCTTTCTTCCATCGTACGTCCGGCTTATATAGGAAAATCTTATTTCTTATGACTTGGCTCTATCGCACGATCACGGACGTAAAGAAGGTCAACAATCCCTAGATGCCCGCGTACCTCCCCGTTTATAAATGTGGCCGGCTTCACACCCATAAACGTGGACTCTACCGGACACGACTTTGCAGACAACCCCTAGGACAGACCTGCTCTGAAACCACTTTGTCACACCCTGATCTTACCGGGGTGTGATGGGCACCCGACCCCATATTCGGAGCCGAGCGAACTCCGCCGCCGACTCTTATTACTCACATATTCTCTATGGATGCTTAAATCAAATACAGGTAAAATACATAGTAAAATTTTCAAAATTTCTTTTTGTCGTTTCTCAATTTAAACACAGTCTGTAAGTGTAAGGACTCTGTAACATAATGCGTAATAAAAATATACTAGCTAATGTACCCACTCTCAAAATCGACACTGACTCACGACTCGTCCGCAAAGTCTCTAACTTCGAGCAACCGCACAAAGACATATAATCTGACTCGGCGGACTCCGGTACAAATGGAGTCTACCAACTCCGCCGGAACGCCTTCGGCAATTGCTCTTACTTGTCCGAGTGTACCGCGCGGCATGAAACGCAGCGCTCACGAAAAGGGGCGTCAGTACGAGCAATGTACTGAGTATGTAAGGCATGTATAATATTAGACGAGAGATACATAACATAATTAATAACATAAAAGAAGTATAGAGCATATCATGATATAGAGAGCAACCTCGTACATATGAGTGTCCTTTTTGGCGAATACCATGCATGCTTAGTGCTGCGGAACGTGCAGCCCGGTCCGTATATCATATCGCTGCGGAACGTGCAGCCCGATCCATATACATATATAATATAATATAATATAATATAATGCTGCGGAACGTGCAGCCCGATCCATATACATATATAATGCCGAGGAACGTTCGGCCCGATCCATTTACCCACATATCCCGCGTCCGGGCATCCCGCGTCCGGGATGGTATCATATATTACACTCCAATTGATCAGGTGGCTATGCGTCTATAGCGCCTTCCCTATTTCCCAACTTTCCCCATATACATATACATATGTCATATACATATATCATATAAGCATGCAGGAGAGCTCAAAGAAAGTCGTGTATCTGTCGGAGTGACGTAAGGTCGATAACCTCCGATGATGTTATGGAATAGCCATGGGCGTCATGCCTCACCTTGAAGCGACAATTAATATAAGGCGAGACTAACAATGGAGAATAACATCATGAGAAAACATAGAACAGGATCATAAGGTGTCATTTCATATACTTGGGATCTTTAAAATAGTCGTTGTCCATAAGTAGAGTTGAGAAATCAAGAAATAGCTTAATCGTTACCATATCGTCATATTCATGATAGGAACATATCCTCGACATATTCATCATAGACAATTCCTCATATTTGACATCATCGTTGTCATTGTAAAATCATATCCGTCGTTTTAGTCGTTAAAGCTCTTAGCCTCTTAAGACTTGGTTTTTTTTTTTAAAATGTGGACATTTTGAAAAAAACAACTATAAACTTATTAGGAAAAGTCTTATACCTTGGGGTTATAGGCTTTTAATTTTTGCAAGCAAGGAAGATATAAAAACATTTGAGACAATATAACGTGGGGATCATGCCTTTGGAAGAAAAGGGTCGAGCCTCACATACCTGTGCCGCGCCTTACTAGCTACGCTTATCCGTTCAAACTTGTTGGTCTACATTCAAGAAAATTGACGAAATCATTAGATTCATTACTGAGCACACTTGTCTTGATTTTTCAAATAAATTCACTTATGATCTGCCGAAATTTCGGCAGCATCCCTGTAAATACACCATCCCCGAGAGTCTTACTCGGCCCAAATCATCAACAACAATCCGGGAATTCAACCCGGCCAAACTATCAACAATACCAACAATTATTCTAGCAACACTTCAACATTCAATTCAATTCAATTCAATTCACATGACTTTCAAAACGATTCAATCAACATACTAATCCATCCAACTCCTTCCAACTCCAATAAAACCAATAACAATACATTTCCTTTTCTTCCAAATTCATGAACTCCACACTAACAGCATTATCTTCCATGAATGCAAGAACATTTCATTCAATTTACATAAACTTCTAAAACAAGTCTCCAACTACTACAATTTCATTAAGATCATTAAGCTTTTACTAGCAACATAAAATCCACAACACAACAACCAAAATACCAAATAGAATTAAATCACCATGGCTTGTCAAACCACACCCCATTCGGCCACACCACAACAACAACATATTTTATGAATTTTCCATTCATTTCCACATACTACAACATACCAAACCATTCATAACATATAAAAGAAAATGAATTCTTACCTTTTTCCTTCAACTTCCACACTTAGCTAGAATTATAACTTTTGCAAGAATATGTGTTCTACTTGCTCCAACAACTCTTCCATGTCATAGAGGACCCTCCAATTGGTAGGAATACTTGAAGAAAAATATTTTTCTCCTTCACTCCCTCTTGGCCTTGTTTGGCCGAATTTTTTTTTTTTTTTTTTCTTTCCTTTCTTTCTTTCTTTCTTTCTTTCTCTCCAAATTCTTGATTCAAAAGATGAACCCCTCTTATATATATATCTTCTTCCAAATCATGTGAGGGGCACATGCCCTCTCTCTACATTTTTCTAGAATTTTCCTTTTCTTTTCTTGGAAATTTTTTCTAAAATAAAAGATGACTTATTTTTGTCATCTTTTCTCTTTTTTTTTTTTTCCACATGGCCAATAGTCCCTTTTAGAACTTTCATGAACCCTTTAGTGAAATTCCCATTTTGCCCCTCGACTTTTCTCAATATTACCATTTTGCCCCTAGCCTTCCACATTATTTTCATCGGCCATTTTGCAAATTTCTCTTTTTACCCTTGGCCTCTCCCAAAATTTCCATACTACCAATGTTCATAAATAATATTCATAACCAACTTGTACATTAAAATAATTTTGGAAATAATCTTGCCTTTAACTTCTCGCAATTATCCCGAATTATCCGAACGTACGAAATACGGGCTATAACACCAACAGCTGCAGCTCCGAATCAAATGGAGCTCCTCTATGCAGCCTCTGAACAGGCAGTCTATTGGTCAAGTCTATCTCCCTGTCCACCTGTGGGCATGATGCAGCGTCCACAAACAAAAGGACGTCAGTACGAATATTGTACTGAGTATGCAAAGCATAATCAATAACATAATAGAAGCATAAGAAATAGCATAAGATAGAAAAAAGTCATGGAATAAAAGAACTATTATACCTCTAGCGACGTTCATCATATTTACTTACCCTCTTTCAAATGAGAAACTTCCATTTCATACATTTATACATATAGTAGTATCATACCCGACCATAGAGGTTCGGTGTCTTACATGCCCGACCATGATAAGGTTCGGTGTTATACATACCTGGCCCTACCAAGGCTCAGTGTCATCCGTACCCATCTACAGTGGTGTGCGCGCGATAGATATCATACCCGGCCATATAAGCTCGGGGTTCTTAGTAGTCGTACTTTAATATATATATATATATATATATATATACATAGGAGTACATACATGTCCTAAACATCATCATCATCACCATCATTTTCATTATATCCTTCCTTAGAGGATCAACTATCATAGGGTGGGACCAATGATATCGTGAGAATATCAAGATCATAAGCTTTAGTGATTCTAGCAATTAAATCATCATGGAAGATACTATGGATTTCACATGACGGTACACATCAATGGGATCATGCCTTAAGAAAGAAGGGTTAGCCTTACATACCTTTATGTCTTCTTAACCACTTAACGTTCACCTCAAAGCCCGAGAAATCTACATTTAAGAGGGTTCATACCAAGGTTAGGCTTCAAAGGCACCCTTAAGTTCAAACGAGTATAATTCGTTAGCTAGCGAAAATTGGGTAGCATTTCCCTTATTTCATCTACTTCTACCAAATTCCAAAACAACTCTTAATCAACAATGACATTATCAACAATACCAAAATCAAGAGATTTCATTCAAGTTAAGCATAATCCAATCCCAAAACTCCTTTTCATGATCATTCATAACAATGGCTACAACACAACACCATATATGCTAACATACAATATTTCCTCAACATTATCTATAACATCCATAACAAGATTATACTCCTAACATGCCAAGAATTTCAATTCAAGTTAACCTATGGCTCATAATATCTCCAAGTTCATACTTGAACTCTATTTCCACCTTTCTTCTTTTACCCACATGGCATAACAATCAAACAACCTTAACCATATGTAGAAGATGTGAAATCTTACCTTAATCACACAAGAACAAGTCTTGGATCAACTTACTCCACCAAAGTGAAAAACCCTAACATCAATACCCAAGGAAAACTTGAGTTCCACAAGCCCTAGCAAGCTTCTTAGTACTTGAATCTCTTAATTCTCTTGGATTTGGCTTAGATTAGTTTATGGAGTTGAAGACAGGGTTTTTAGAGAGCTCTTGGATCTGATTTGAGAAAATAAAATGCCCAAATGAAGTGAAATGAAATATATAAAGCGTAACTTAAAATCCCGTCGGGCAATCCTGCGCCCACTTTGACGGGCCCTTAAAATTCCTACGGGCCGTCAAAATGCTCCGTCAGACCAGCCAGCCAAACATGGCTCACTGTGACGGTTTTGCGCTTGGAAGGTACAATTTTATGGGCCGCAAAAATTTCTACGGTCCGTCAAACTGGTCCGTCAAAAAGTTCTGCTCAAACAGTCTGTCTTAAAACACCCATAACGTTTTACTCCAATGTCACATTGATGAACGGTTTGTTGCGTTGGAAACTAGACTCGATGAACTTCAATTATGAAAAAAGAAACGTACCAAAAATCCTCATATTCTAGGAGATATACCTCTCCCAAGTTGGACCAAAATCCTGTCCAAAATTTTTGCCAAGTTTTCCCAAAGTTCCGACAAACTCAATTCCTTAATTTGCTTGTTCTCAAATCCTTCCATTGCTTATATCATGAGCTTAAACCCCCATAACCATAATATAGGAACATATAATCTCATATATCTTAGAAGATAACCCCAGTTTCCACTATTAGGACAACTAACACCTAGCAAATCTCGACGGACGAAACTACGAGGTGTAACTTTCTCCCCCTCTTAAGAACATTCGTCCTTTAATGATAGACTCTTGGGGATTCTACAAAAATTTTGATAGTGTTTCCCCTGTAATATGGCACTACCATCCTGTCTCGGCAACCCAAAATATATTGCCTCATAGGGCTATAACAACAGCATCAACAACTTTGGCCACACACGACCAAGAAAACATCAAAGAAAGCATTACATAACTGGGAGTCTTTGCATGAGTCTCCTCTGAAGGTGGAAATAAATGCGGGTACCTGAACTTCATGTCTTCTTCTGCTTCCCAGGTCATTTCCTCTCTGTTATTATTTCTCCATAAGACTTTAACTGAAGCTACATCTTTGGTTCTGAGTTTTCGTACTTGCCTATCTAGAATGGCAATGGGAACTTCTTCGTAGGATAATTGCTCAGTGACTTGAACATCATATACCGGTACAACTCTAGAAGGATCTCCAATGCACTTACGAAGCATCGATACATGAAAAACTGGATGGACTGACTCCAAATCTTAAGGTAGATCTAATTGATAAGCCACTTGGCCTACCTTGCGTACAACCTCATAAGGTCTAATATACCGAGGACTAAGCTTGCCATTTTTGCCAAATCTCATGACGCCCTTCATTGGCGACACCTTCAAGAATACCTAATCTTTCACTTGAAACTCTAAGTCCCTTTGACGATTATCTGCATAGGATTTCTGATGTCTCTGAGCTGTTAATAACCGATCCTGTATGAGCTTGACTTTCTCTATAGCTTGTTGGACCAAGTCTGGCCCTATCAGTTTAGTCTCCCCTACTTCAAACCACCCAATTGGCGATCTACACTTACGCCCATACAAAGCCTCATACGGGGCCATTTGGATGCTAGAATGATAACTATTGTTATACGCAAATTCAATAAGAGGTAAGTGAGCATCCCAGCTACCTATAAAATTCAATACACATGCCCGTAGCATGTCCTCTAGAGTCTGGATGGTACGCTCAGCTTGCCCATCTCTCTGTGGATGAAATGCTGTACTAAGACTCACCTGAGTCCCCAAACCTTCTTGAAAAGACTTTCAGAAATTTACGGTAAATTGTGTCCCTCTATCGGAAATAATAGATACTGGAACACCATGAAGTCGCACTATTTCTTTGACATAAAGCCTTGCATAATCTTCGGCTACATATGTGGTCCTGACCAGTAGGAAAGACTTCGTAAGTCTATCCATAATTACCCATACAGAATCATATTTGTGCTTAGAACGAGGCAAGCCCGCAATGAAGTCCATATTAATCACTTCCCATTTCCAAGTTGGAATTTCCATGGCTTGCAACAATCCATCGGGCTTTTGATGCTCAATTTTCACTTGCTGAAAATTAGGACATTGGGCCACGAACTCCACTATGTCTTTCTTCATTCCATTTCACCAATATCTGGATTTAAGATCATGATACATTTTCGTTCCTCCGGGGTGAACAGAATAAGGGGAACAATGGGCTTCTCTCAATATTTGGTGGCGTAATCTTGCGACATCTGGAACACTTAAACTGCCTCGGCATCGGAGAACTCCATCTCCAGAAATCTCAAATGATGACTTCTTCTTCTGAGGGAGTGTATTTCTGTAATGACCTAGCATGGGATCCTCATACTGACGCTCTTTCACTTCAACCACTAGTGACGAGATCCCTGAATTATGAATGGTAGCTCCCACATTGCCTGATCACTGAATTCTGAATGGTAGCTCCCACATTGCCTGAGTCCACTACCCGAACTCCTAGGCTAGCTAATTGCTGGAGTTCACGAGCTAACTCTCTTTTCTCTGGATGAACATCACATAACTTCCCATAGATCTACGGCTAAGAGCATCAGCCACAACGTTCGCCTTCCCAGGATGATATAGGATATTAACATCATAATCATTCAACAACTCCAACCATCGTCGTTGTCGTAAATTCAATTCTTTCTACTTGAAAATATACTGAAGGCTCTTGTAATCCGTATAGATATCCACATGGACACCATATAAATAGTGTCTCCACATCTTCAATGCATGAATCACCGCAATTAACTCAAGATCATAGGTTGGATAGTTTTTCTCATGTTTTCGCAACAGCCTTGAAGCATACACAATCACCTTACCATGTTGCATCAACACACACCCTAATCCAACACCTGAAGCGTCATAATAGACAACATAGCCTTCCGATCCTTCTGGAAGTGTCAGGACTGGGGCAGAAGTTAATCTATTCTTTAAGTCTTGAAGACTACGTTCACAAGCATCCGTCCATTGAAATTTAGCTAATTTCTGGGTTAACTTCGTGAGTGGTGCAGAGATAGAAAAAAAACCTTCTACAAACGTCCTGTAATAACTTGCTAAGCCAAGAAAACTACGAATCTCCGTAGGCGGTGTAGGCCTCGCCAAGTCTTCACAAAAATCTTTTGGGTATCTACCCGAATACCATCGGTTGAAATAATATGACCCAAAAAGGTCACCGAATTCAACCAAAACTCGCACTTTGAAAATTTTGCAAATAGCTCTTGAGTTTGGAGAACTCTAAGGACAGTACGTAAATGATCCGCATGTTCTGCCTCAGACCGAGAATATACCAGGATATCGTCAATGAACACAATCACAAATAAATCTAAGAAAGGCCTGAACACATTGTTCATCAAATCCATGAATACTGCCGGTGCATTAGTTAGCCCAAACGACATTATCCGGAACTCGAAATGACCATATCTTGTTCTGAAGGCCGTCTTAGGAATATCTTCCTCCCTAACTCTCACCTGATGATACCCGAATCTCAAATCTATTTTTGAAAACCATCTGGCACCTTGCAATTGATCAAATAAATCATCAATCCTTGGAAGCGGATATTTATTGTTGATCGTCACCTTATTCAGTTGCCGATAGTCAATGCACATTCGCAAGGAGTAATCTTTCTTCTTCACAAACAACACGGTTACTCCCCACGGGGATGAACTAGGCCTTATGAAGCCTTTCTTAAGCAAGTCCTTCAATTGCTCCTTTAATTCTCTCAACTCTTCGGGAGCCATTCTATAAGGAGGAATAGATATGGATTTAGTATCCGGTAGCACATCAATAGCAAAATCAATCTCCCGCTTTGGAGGAAGGCCTGGAAGCTCATCCGGGAATACATCTAGAAACTCATTCACTACTGGGACAGACTGAAGAGTCGGCGATTCGGCTTCTATATCTTGAACCCGGACTAAATGGTAAATACAACCTTTTGCAATTATTTTCCTTTCCTTGAGATAGGAAATAAACCTACCTCTCGGAGATGCCGTATTTCCCTTCCATTCCAAAACTGGTTCTCCCGAAAACTGAAAGCGAACCATCTTCATTATACAATCGATATTGGCATAGCAAGAAACCAACCAATCCATGCCCATAATAACATCAAAGTCCACCATTTTCAACTCATGCAAATCAACCATAGTACGATGATTACAAATCACAACTATACAATTTCTATATACTCGGCTAGCTATTATCGGTTCACCAACGGGTGTAGATACTGCAAAAGGTTTAATTGACTCCGGTTTCAACCCAAATCGCCTAGCAATATAAGGAGTAACATATGACAATGTGGAGCCCGGATCTATCAAAGCACATACATCATGAGAAAATACCGATAATATACCTGTGACGACATCAGGGGAAGACTCAAGATTCTGTCGCCCAGCCAATGCATAAATATGGTACTGAGGGCCACTAGAACCGGGAGCTCCTCCTCTACCTCTACTATGGCTGACTGGCGTCTGTGAACCTTGCCCTGGAGGGAGTATAGATGATGAAGACCTAGCTGCTGACCCTAAGGGCTGGACCCTACCCTTACCACCAATCGAGGGGTAGTCACGCATGATATGGCCTGGCCGACCACATGTATAGCAAACATCTGAGCCTAATCGACACTGGCCCCAATGTAACTTCCCGCACTGAGAACATCATGGCATGGGTGGCCTTGCCTAAGTCGAGTCGCCTCTGAAATGAGAACATAAAGCCCTAAAACTCTGACTCGGCCCGGAGTGAGTGGATCTATCAAATCTCTGGCCCGTAAACAATGGAGGAGCACTAGTCATGGAATGGCCTGAATGCCTACAAAATTGCAGTCTTTGCCCTCCTATAAACTCACCAATCAGACCCAAAGATCTAGCCCTCTTGTGATAACCTCTGTCAAGCTTACGCCCACCTCTTTGTGATTGTTGTCTTTTCTCCAAATTCTGGGCATGGGCTTGAATGCGAGAAATATCCGTATTGGCCTGAAGGGATGCAGTCAAGCACTTATCCATCAAATGTGGCCCTAAGCCACTCACAAATCGATGCGCTCGATCACCCATATCAGCTACCATGGCCGGAGCATACCTAGCCAAAGAATTGAAGCGGAGACTATACTCTAAGGCACTCATACTTCCTTGCCTAAGATCCAAGAACTTGTCGGCTCTAGCCTGCTGAACCTCTGGGGGCAAGCAATGTCGAAAGAAAGCATCAATAAATTCTTGCCATACTAGGGGAGGTGCATTAACTCCCCTTGAAGATAACCACACCGTATACCAATGAAATGCAACATCCTGCAACCTATACGATGCTAACTCCACCGATTCAACGTCGGAAGCATGCATTAATCGAAGTGTCCTCAACATTCCATCGATAAAGTTTTGAGAGTCCTCATCCGGCTTTGACCTGAAGAACTTCGGAGGGTTCAAGATAATAAAATCATGGGCTCTTGTACTAACCGTCCTATCACCATGACCCATACCTTGTCGATGGGCCTGAGCGGCAACCAATTGAGTCAACAATTGAATGACGTCTTTCATCTCTTGGCCTGAAACCTCTGGCGGAGGAGCTGGGGGTGCTGGAGCTGGGGCTGAGGCTCCCTCATGCTCCTCAGAAATAGGCAACAAGTGAGAGGACTGAGATTGAACTGCATTCTGGGAGTCACCTTACTCTATAAGCGTTGGCGGTACTCTTTCAGCCCGCTTTTCTGCCACTGTCTTGCCTTTTTAGGCTGCCGTAGCTTTCTTCTTTACAGGCATTTCTGAAATACATAACACACGGTTAAAGGAAAAAAAATCCTTATATCATGGCTCTATCGCACGATTTTATGAATAAAAAAGGTCGTACCATTCCTAAAATGCCCGCGGCCTTATGTTTATAAGTGTGGCGTGCAACACACCCATAAACAAAACTCTACTGGACACGGCTCGTAGACACACTCTAGGATGAAACTGATCTGATAACACTTTTGTCGCGACCCAACCGGAGGGCCATGATGGGTACCCGCAACTAACCCACCGAGCACCTGTCATCTTACATTCACATTCATCTCTAGGTGAGCCACATGGCCTATTAACAATTCTATGCCTCAAAAATGCCATTTTCAACAGTTAAAACACCTTTATATATGAACGTCAACAACCAAGCCCTTACACATATACACAAGCCGACAAGGCTAACCAACTAGTATACCAAAACGTGAGCCGACAAGGCAAAAGACATCTACTATACATGACTGTCTACGAGCCTCTAAGAAGAGTATAAATATTATCATAAGGACAGGTCAGGGCTCCGCCATGCCCATACATATACACAAAAGAATAGTACCAACAGCTGCAGCTTCGAATCAAATGGAGCTCCTTTGTACAGTCTCTGAACAAGCGCACTATGGGTCAAATCTATCTCCCTGTCCACCTGCGGGCATGATGCAGCGTCCACAAACATAAGGACGTCAATACGAATAATGTACTAAGTATGTAAAGCATAATCAATAACATAATGGAAGCATAAGAAATAACATAAGATAGAAAAGTCACGGAATGAAAGAACCATTATACCTCTAGCGACGATCATCATATTTACTTACCCTCTTTCTAATGAGAAACTTCCACTTCATACATTTATACATATAGTAGTATCGTACCCGACCATAGAGGTTCGATGTCTTACATTCCCTACCATGATAAGACTCGATGTTATACATACCTGGCCCTACCAAGGCTTAGTGTCATCCGTATCCAACTGCAGTTGTGTACGCGTGATATAGATGTCATACCCGGCCATTAAGCTCGGGGTTCTTAGTAGTCATACTTTAATATATATATATATATATATATATATATATATATATATACACACACATAGGAGTACATACATGTACTCAACATCATCATCATCACCACCATTTTCATTATATCTTCCTTAGAGGATCAACTATCATAGGATGGGACTAATGGTATCGTGAGAATATCAAGATCATAAGCTATAGTGATTCTAGGAATGAAATCATCATGGAAGATACTATGGATTTCACATGAAGGTATACATCAATGGGATCATGCCTTAAGAAAGAAGGGTTAGCCTTACATACCTTTATGTCTTCTTAACTACTTAACGTTCACCTCCAAAGCTCGAGAAATCTACATTTAGGAGGGTTCATACCAAGGTTAGGCTTCAAAGGCACCCTTAAGTTCAAACGAGTATAATTCGTAAGCTAGCAAAAATTTGGCAGCATTTCCCTTATTTCATCTACTTCTACAAATTCCAAAAAAACTCCCAATCAACAATGACATTATCAACAATACCAAAATCAAGAGATTTCATTCAAGTTAAGCAACATCCAATCCCAAAACTCCTTTTCATGATCATTGATAACAATGGATACAACACAACACCATATATGCTTACATACAATATTTCCTCAACATTATCAATAACATCCACAACAAGATTATACTCCTAACATGCCAAGAATTTCAATTCAAGTTAACCTATGGCTCATAATATCTCCAAGTTCATACTTGAACTCTATTTCCACCTTTCTTCCTTTACCCACATGGCATAACAATCAAACAACCTTACCCATATGTAAAAGATATGAAATCTTATCTTAATTACACAAGAACAAGTCTTGGATCAACTTACTCCACCAAAGTCAAAAACCCTAACATCAATACCCAATGAAAACTTGAGTTCCACAAGCCCTAGCAAGCTTCTTAGCACTTGAATCTATTAATTCTCTTGGATTTGGCTTAGATTAGTTTATGGAATTGAAGACAGGGTTTTTGGAGAGCTCTTGGATCTGATTTGAGAAAATAAAATGCCCAAATGAAGTGAAATGAAATATATAAAGCGTAACTTAAAATCCCGTCGGGCAATCCTGCGCCCACTTTGACGGGCCGTCAAAATACTCCGTCAAACTGCCCAGCCAAACATGGCTCACTGTGACTATTTTACGCTGGGAAGGTGTAATTTAACGGGCCGCAAAAATTTCTGCGGTCCATCAAACTGGTTCGTCAAAAAGTTCTGCTCGAACAGTCTGTCTTAAAACACCCATAACTTTTTACTCCGATGTCACATTGACGAATTGTTTGCTGCGTTGGAAACTAGACCTGATGAACTTCAATTTGGAAAAAAGAAACACACCAAAACTTCTCATATTCTAGGAGATATACCTCTCCCAAATTGGACCAAAATCCTGTCCAAAAATTTTGCCAAGTTTTCCTAAGGTTCTGACAAACTCAATTCCTTCATTTGATTGTTGTCAAGTCCTTTCATTGTTTATTTCATGAGCTTAAACCCCCATAACCATAATATAGGAGCATATAATCTCATATATCCTAGAATATAACTCCAGTTTCCACAATTAGGACAACTAACACCTAACGAATCTCAACGGACGAAACTACGAAGTGTACATGCACAATCTCTGAAAACTTAGTAGATTGAACCGTAAGAAACTCTTCTAAGATTAATGAAGATGAGGACTAAAGATAAGGGGAGAAAAATCCCAAAAGGGGCACAAGATAGGGGTGCTTTAAATGTCAAAAGTCGGACCACAAAATTAGAGACTATCCACTATGGGATTACGAGCAAAAGGAAGAAATAGTCAAGAAAGGAAAGAAGAAGGAACAAATCAGAAATGGGGAGAATAAACAAACAACCATAGCGATCATGACAACTCAGGCACTAGAAAAGGAGACAAAGGTAAAAGCTCATGACTTAAATGGCAAGCTGAATCCTCTCTCCAATAAGAAACTCATGTCCCTAATGGTTACCCTACTTGATGAACATCATGCTATGAGCATGAAAAGAATTGAGTCATTCAACGCCCTCACATGCTTTAAAGGTGAACTCATGAAGACTGTAATGGGAAAACATAAGGCTAAGAAGGAAAATCAATAGCTAAAGGAACAAGTTGCTCAACTAAGTTCATCCACTTTCGCTTTACAATCAGAGTTTATGAAGCTAATTGTTGAAAACCCAATCACGAAGGACAGTAGCAAACTAATAGAAACAAATACTGAGTTAAAAAGAGTAAGAATAAAATTGCATGAAGAAAAGGGAAGGAACAGAGAAGTCAGAGAGAGTCTATCTAAAGCAGAAGTTCATCTAGTTAGAGCAAATCAGTGGACTCAAGTTTCGATATTGATCTTCAACCTCTCTATTCAGACACATAGAAAAGCTACGTGATTAAAGCATGACAAGAAAAAGCAGCTTCCTTACCCAAGGATTGATATTTACAAACCATAGAGCGTAGTGAATATCAGACATAAGGAAGAAAAGGGAAGATACACTAGACCTATCAGGAAGTATGGAATAATAATATGGAACAAGTTTGCTAACATAGCGCCAGAATGGATAAATAAAGAAACAATTCTACCTATGTTGAACAAAAGGGACCCGAGACACGCATGGGTTCCTATGAACTGTAATGACCCGTTTAGTTATTGTAGTGTTTTGGCCCATTTAACCTTGTTAACCCTTTTCCCAAGTCCTATTAGTATGATCTATGACTTAATGAAGTCATTGGGTTGGTTTCTATAAGGTTTGAGTGTAAATTGAGTCATTGATGGGGAGGCTAGTTAAGTTAGCAAGTTAGAGTTGACCACGGTCAACGTCAGGTTAGGATGACCCCGTTTCAATGTTTTGGAAGTTACAACATGTTAATATGATAATTTTGAACTTGTCCACAAGTTTTGGTGAGGTTCCGAAGAGTTTCAGATGGGTTTGGGTTTTGTCGCGCTCGTATTTGATGTTTTTGCCATAGGTTTATGGATAGAAATAGGTAAAGATTGATCAAATGACCTTTTTTTAGTGAGGTTTGAACCATTAGATCTGTATCAAAATTACGAAGCCATATCAAAAAGAATCGTAGAGTTTGGCCTCCGTATGAGGGAGTTATGCCCGTTTTCGTTCGGGCTATTCCGACTGGCCGCTGGCAGCGACCAAAGGGCCACCATAGCGGTACCGCTACATCGACCGGCTGGCCACTGCAGCGACTGAACGCGGGGTAAAAATCCCTATTTTAATGCCTCAACTCCTAACCATTATCCCCAAGACCCCAAAGTCAATTTTCAAGATAGAAAGTGGAAAAATTCATTCTATTCTTTGGTGAAAGCATTTTGGAGCCTATGTCCCCGTCTTTATTTATTCCTTTTCCTTTCTTCTTCAAGTTCCATGATTATTTTAAGATCCATCAATGGTGGGTGAAAATCCTAGAATCCTAGAATTAATAAACCCTTAAATAATTGGTGGGTTGTTGATTTTGTTGTTGATTAATCATCTAGGAGTATAGATTATCACTTTTTAGGAAGGGAATTTGATTTCTTATGATTGAAATTGCATGTTGAGACTTAGGGATCTAATAAAAATGGAATCTTTGTCCTAAAATCTATTTGAAAGGGTAAATTGATTAGAAACCCATGGATTGAAGGTTAATGATTGCAGAGATAGAAGTTATGATAAATTCACCATTAAAGGATGGTTTCATCCATTGAAGAAGGTAGAGTTAAGTGGGTCTTCTTCTCCAAATTGTTGTTCTTGTTTAAATACATGGTTTGTTTCTTACTTAGCATCATATTGTTAGACTTTGAGCATCATATTGTTAGAATTTGACCGTTATGAGGCGCTTCAAAAATAGAAGACTCGTGTGGAGTAGTTCACGGCTCCTGTTCTGCATTCCAGGTAGGTTATGACTTACTTTAGTTAGAATTTGATTAGCAAAACGTATTTAATGTGTAGAATTGATGGGAGAAAGCATGATTAGGTCTTCAGACATGGTGTTTTGTTGGATATTAGCTAGGTTGGTATGACTTCTGATTTTGTGGGCTCGTCGCCATTACTTTATGTACTGAAATATGAGGTATAGTTGTATTCATACTATGACGATTCAGGATGGATTCTATTAGGTTGATTGTTATTGATGGTGGCTTGTTGTCCTGTTATTGTGATTTGACTTATTACCTAAATTGTCATGTTGTACTCAGTTCTCTCTTAGTGTGACACATATCATGGGAGAAAGGAAGGATACTGAGTTTAGACCTGAATTGTAATTCATATATTTATGATAGTACGTAGATGAACACTTGATGTATGATTTACTGTTGATGATAATATATAGAAGAGTGGAGCTTCTTGGTGATACAAGACTTAGTTGTGGGGCATACTTGCTATATGAGAAAGTAAAGAGGGACATAAACTCTTATGTTAGTTGAGACGGTTTGTATGATTCATTTCATGGTTGAGTTGATCCAAGTCTTGATATGACTTGTGGCTTTGTGACTTGTACCTTCATTGTTGCTTTATTGGTTTGCATTGATTTACCATGTTTACACTCATTTATGCATTCATACACTCATGCATGATAGAAATGGTTTGGAAGACTTGTGGCATGATGCCTTGTGTTTGACATTGATAGTGCTAATTGTTCATAGTCGATACATAGTAATGAACTGGAATACGTTGAGACATACATTGTGATGTGAAATTAGTGAAGAAGTTAATATAATCTTCTTGTTGAACTTGTGATACTTTTTGATACATAGTACTTAATGATTTGAGCATGGATAATAAGAGGGCAAGAAATGCCGTTACGTACAAATATATAGAAAGTCATATATGTGACCTAGATTATAGGCTCGTGGTCCAAGGTTTGTTCCGAGAATGAAAGGTACATTGATATGGCCCGTGATCGAGGTTCTTTTCGGGGTGGAGGATTTATGAATCGGGTCCGAGGAGTCGATCCGGAATGAGGCTACATGGACACCATAGTTCCCCTGCAGGTCATGACTACTGAGCAAATGCAATCAGTTAGCATGTATGTACAGTTCGAGTGATTGGCCAGTGCATGGCATTGCATTGCATTGCATATCATCATATTTTGCATTGTACATCATTACATTTATTTCTGCATTATGATATGCTCATTTGGTTCTGATTTTGGTACGGATGTTGAATGCCTATTATGATATAAATATGACCATTGACTGAGTTAAATTGTGGATTAGTGACTCTACCTAGGGATGAAACTTGGACTTATAATTATCAGGTGAGATTATTGAAACTTGACAAACTTGTGGTTTGGAGGCTTCATCTTAGGCTGTGACTCTGTTATGAGAGGTTCTGCGACTTGGATTTGAATATTCACTGCCTATCTGTTTACCTTGTTGATTTAATACTTATATGCGTGAACTAGTGTTTGTACTGATACTACCTTGTTGCACCCTTTTTGTGTGTAGATTGTGTTCCAGAGATTTCACCCAGACCACATCTCTAGCTTGAAGCTAGTTAGCTTGAACGGATCCGAGGGTGAGCTCCTATCCATTCCATGCCACCTGAAGATCTCTTTTCCCAGATGTCTACTTTCATTCCAGACATTATTTGTTATATTTGAGATATACTTCATTTTTTAGACATTGTTGGTTAGAGTCCTTGTTCGATGACTTTCGGATTTTCGGGGTGTAATAGTTAGACTTCCACGCTTATATTATCTATTAATTATGACTTGTTTTATTTATTCATTCATTTACTTATCTATTAACTATTAATAAATGATTAAAGAAGTTGCAATTGGCTAATGATTAATGAGTTAACGGGTAAGTGTTCGCCTACTAGTGATAACAAGGTAGGTGCCCGCACGATCGGTAATTAGGATCGTGACATGAACAGACCTTGATTAATTTGCAAGGAATGAGGAGCAGAGAAGCAAGCTAGAATGATACATGAATAGTGCTTGCTCAAGACATGAAAAGATTCACAATTAGAACTTTGCTCACTCTCAGAATGAAGGAAGGAAGATAATGCAAAGGGTGTCTATTCAGCTACTAAAACACTGGAGCAAAATGACAAGGGGAACAAAAATAAGGTTGAAAAATGCAATCATGAGGAATTCTTCAAAGACAGGTATGTGCACCTTCTTTATGTTTTAATTAAATATGCAGACCATGTGGAAAGTTTTTTTACCCGGCTCCAGCCCAACATACCGAAGTAAAAAGGAGCAACCCATCTAGAACTTATAAACCGTCTCACTTTGAATTTGTTTAAAATTTCAAAAACCTCTTAACTAAGCTTCCCTTTGGACATCATTTTACCAAATAATCTGTAGTGAAAGGCCTATTGTCATCATCCTCTTCAATGGAACACCAGGCATGTACCTCCACTAGCCCACTACATCTAAGTACTCTCAGCATAAATACTATGGCAAGCCGTACCATCCTTGAGTTATCCACTTTAGTGACACTGGCAACTGAACTCCCAACCTCCATCTACAAAGTCAAAACCCTAAGAGAACCAAAGCAAAAGCGTATCGCACAGATGAACCAATTTCCTCAGATGACTCTCAATTTGACCCATCCATGGTATCCTTCTGCGATCACTCCGATGTCCTGGAGACTCCTGGAGGTCTATTTGAAATAAAAGAAGAAGAATGTAAAGCCTAGTGTGCAGAGTGTAAGAATCACAAGAAACCTACTATACTGGTCCTTTTGAGTAGATAAACCCAGTGGTTGTTCCAAAAATTGTGATTGTAGAGGCAAAGGAGCAGCCCATGTAGTAACCTCCATAAGCGAATTGAAAATTCATGAAAATATACCTGAAGAGGAAATCGAGGATGCTCACAGTAAGGGGGTAACACTTGCAAAAATCTACAAATGAAACAGACATGCCTGCTGAAATAACCAATGCTGAGGATAGGGTAAGTTTTGCTGGTGTTGGTAATGAAATCGAAGAGAAAGATGAATTATTTGAAATTGCGAAACCAGTAGAGGAGATAGTGGCCGGGGTACTAGAAAGTTTGGGTGAGGGAGAAGCAAGAGCAACTGAATTATATAGAAACCCTGAACTTTCTGTAAATACCATGGAACAGTTCCTCACTGCCGACTTCCAGATGTCCATGGAACCACACCTCAATTCAGACAAGGCAGAGGTAGGGAGTCAAAAAAATTATGACAATGGTGTGCTCATTACAAATTCGTGACAAAGAAGGTCAGATCCCTGCTCAAAAAGGCATCAGGTGAGCCTGTTCTGAAGCCTGATGAAGAGGAAATGGAACATAAGAGTCTTTCAGCTAATTAAATAAGCCTACACACCAGGGGGCGGAAGAGGAAAGATGAAGAGGAACTAATCAAAGTTATGATAGCTAGTAAAAGAAGTGCTAGATCAAAGCAACGACTACCAACCTGTCTCAGCCTCTGACACTAAATCAGCAAAGGAAGAAGCGCCTACAAAAGCTGATAAAAAGGGGAAAAGTAAAGCTACGGGAACCTCTAGGTGTAAAAGAGTTACTGCAAAAGGGAGAAATTCAAGCTTGGTTCCACAAGAGAGAAGGGTAAGTCCAAATTGAGGGATGAATCAACTGAAAGCGAGAAGGATAATTCATTTGAATTGGAAGACCAAGACCTTAAGGACATCGAAAATTATCATGACCCAGAGGACTCAAAGGGGCAAACACTGAAAAGGGTGTTGGCTATTCAAAGACAATCAGTACTCAGGATAGGGTATTTGCTAGTCATAGGGGGCCCGAGATGGATGTACTTTTAGAAAGAATTGAGTAGCAGGGGTGGAGAAATTTATTTCTTCAGAGAAACGAGAAGAGAAGGATTTGTAGAGAACACTACATAATTCTATGTCAATGCTACCTTTCAAGAGGAACAACTCACCAGCAGTGTAATAGGAGTTAAGATCATATTGAATGCTAATACGCTGGGGAAATTCTACAAGTTCCCTTTGAGGGATAGGCTAGGTATGCTAAGAATGGTGGCCTTCACTTCAAGGAATGACAAGTTTTGTGGAGATGACAAGGATTCTCAAGTAACCCAACAACCAAATAGCATAAGAGAGTACCAAAAAATGAGATGCCTAAGATTTATCAACTATATTTCGAAGTTGTGCATTGCATGATAGTACCAAGGAATGAAGGAAGGGCTGAGGCAAGTTTCTTGGACATGATACTTATAAACCTTCTTGACAACAGGGTCTAGATTAACCTGCCCAGTCTCATGATTTAACACATGCACAGGATCTCTCTCTAGGCAACAAAAGGGCATGAACCAAAGATATGGGTTTTGTTTGGGTGACATCTTTGACCACTTTGCAGTGCCTATCAAAGTATGGCAATATCATATGATAAAGGGCGTCATTGAGTCTGTGGGCTATTTTAAAGGAAAATAAGCTCTACTTACTGGAAATGCTATAAGAAAAGTATGAGCAAGAGAATGATAGACTAAATGCCCAACTTTTGAGTCTGCAAATTGCACTGGATAAGGAAAGGAAAGATAATATAAGGACTATTCAGGAATTGGTTGCTGCACTTACCAAAGACACCTCCTCAAATTCAAAACCATCTTCTTAGTCTTTCCTAGGAAATCAAATGTGTCCTATGTTTATTTCCTGTTTTCCTTTTTGCTTTTCATTGGTCTGGGTATTTGTTTAATATATCTGTGTTGGGGCATACTATCAATTAATGGAGATTCTTTTACAAAATGCTATCTTTGCAACTGATATATATCCACGAGATCTACTGCCATGTGCTATAATAGTAATTGAATCGAAGAATGTTGGTCTCTTTTTAATGATGTCAATAGAGGAAGGAGAGAGTTAAAAAAAAAAGAGTAGCGCACATACACATACACGCCTTATGTTTATTAACCTGGTTCAATTGAGCCAAACGAAAGAGAATTAATTGGTTGAAATGGATTACATACACGATAACAGGCTACACAGTAGAATACTCTCAACATGGGGTTTGTCATTATCAAAAAAGGGGAATTTGTTGATCAGAGGTGTGAAGTTTTGATGATTGACAAAGCAAAGAAAGGCAAGACACTATTGAACCAAGTCCACAATCATGATCTATCCAAACAAGTACAGTGTCTTGCACATGAAGAACAGGTTCTAAATCTGAGATATTCAGTGTACATCATGAATGATCATAGGTCATCAGGTGGAGTGGATGAATGACCATTTAAAGATATACAAATATATGAAACAGGTATGAAAACATATTCAGCCAATATCTCAAAAGCAGTTTTAAGGCAGATGCATAATGAAAGAGATTGGCAGAACAACTATGTGAGCATGTTCAAGCTCAACAATATTGATATTCACAGATGGATGAACCATGTGGATGAAACAGGTTCGTGAACATATCCCCGAAAAATCCCGCAGCAAAAAGGATTTATGAAAGAATTATGGTAAAGACTTGGCGATCAAAGATGAAAGATTCCTTGTCATATTCGTCAAGATTAGTAAGCCTTTTGAAAGTAAAAGAAGCCGACTCAACAAGGCAAGAATCTATGTACAACACAAAACCTTATTGTGTGTTATGGTCCAACAAGGAGAATGTTTTGTCACTGACTTGCAGAGCTACAATTGTTATAAATACCCAGGTCTTACCAAGAAGAAGTTTGCGCACCTACAAAGAGAGAATTCAGAATATTGATCTAGGAAAATATTTATCCAGAATATTTAAGAATCCAAGGTTACATCCCTTGTGCAAGAAGACAGATTTAAGGAGTTGTTCTACTGAATAATGTTTTCCAGTTCTTAAGTCTAGAATCTTGTATTAGGTTTGTTCTATTGAGTTGTATCTTTATCAGCTTATTAAGAAGCAAAAAAGTAGATACAAACCATTGTAACTTCAAGTAGGAGATTACTACTTCAAGATAGCTTGTTAGTCAGAGTTTGGGTACAAAGCTGTGGTACGAATTAGGTTGCAGAGTTTGTAACTTAATTTGCAGTTGGCTCAGAGTTATAGTGGAGTTTGAGGTAAATCCTACAGGTTTGTAGGTCATGCTTTTTATCACTCTTGTGAGCCAAGTTGTTTTCACTTAAATATAGTGTGTCCTTTACTTACCTGTTGATTAAATTTAGAAGATGTTAGCATAGAATAGGTAGAGTAACTTGTTCCATCCTATAAGCGAAAAACGGATAGGTCATAAAATTGGAAATAGGTCGTGCAACTATCAGAGAGCTTTATCAAGCTTGTAGACATGATCGGGGTATTCAATATCCTCAAATCTTGGGGGTTGCTTGGCGTACACTTCCTCTTTCAAAAACCCATTTAAGAATGCACTTTTCACATCCCTTTGATAGAGAGTAAACTGCATGTGAGCAAAAAAGGCTATAAGCAGTCTGATTGCTTCTAACCTTACTACTGGAGCAAAGGTTTCATCATAATCTATGCTTTCTTCCTGATTATACCCTTGAACTACCAATCGTGCCTTTTTTCCGTGTGACAATTCCATACTCCTCCAGTTTGTTCCTGGACGCCCATTTGGTTCCAATTATTGTTCTATTCTTTGGTCTTGGTTCAAGGGCCAGACTTTGTTTCTTTCAAACTGGTTGAGTTCCTCCTGCATAGCCACAATCCATTCTGCATCCTGTAAAGCTTTGTTAACCTTCTTCGACTCAATAAGAGATAGAAAAATCATTGGCACACAAATTCTTCAAGCCATATCTGGTTATTACTCCAGATCTTAGATCAGTTAAGAGATTTTCAATAGGGTGTGTGTTGACACCTAATTTTTGACCTCCCGTAATTCATTTCAATCACTCAGAGTCTTTAGATAATAAATAAAATGAGCTGGGAATCTTGAAAGATTTAAATGATTTTTATAAATTGTGCAAGTCAATATTTCACTCCCTTAGATTGATAGAAAGGGATTATCATGGCCTCCTAAATTTATTTAGAAATTAATGGGTACTTTTATGATATTTTATGAGATACTTGTTAAATTTAATTAGAGAGAGAGAGAGAGAGAGAGAGAGAGAGAGAGAGAGAGAGAGAGAGAGAGAGAGAAGAGAGAGAAAAATGGTCTTTTGTTTAGAAGATAATCATTTATTTAATCGTTTAAAATTGTTAAGAAATCAAAATTTTGCAAATACTTTATTCCTTTTAATCCATGAAGTTTGAGTAATTGAAGTAATTTGAGTAATTAACCATTTAACCCTTTAAATCTCTAATTTTTATATAATTGCATGATTTGTCAAAAAATATGCATAATTGCCCATAAATATTTTAATTAGGATAATTAATTAACTAGATGATAATTATTGCAAAATATATATATATATATATATATATATATATATATATATATATATATATATATATATATATATATATATATTTATTGACTAATTTTTTTTTTCATGGCAACAATTAAGATAGTCAATTCATGATTTAAAGAAATTAGGGCCATTTTTGTGAAATTGGCATCTTAATAGTTTTATTTGAAATAAACAATTCATTGGTTCAAATTTGTTAAGGTCATTAATGCAATTTAATTTCAAAATTTCCTAATTAGGCCAAACAAAGCCATAATTGAAATGATCAGTCAGATTAGAATTAATTAAGGCCATGTTCGTAATTTTAGGCCCATTAACACAATTTGGTCAATTTTAAAACTATTTTAATGAAATGATTATGTCCTAATTTTTCCTATAATTAAAATTTCATCAATTTTGATCTTTATTTAATTGTTTATCTTTTTATGTGTACCAGGTATACATATACATATACACCAAGTATACACATATATATATATACACAATGTATATATATATATATATATATATGTATACACATAGTATATATATAAATGTATAGGGCCTCTTTTAATACTTTAAATTCGGACCGAGTCCAGCCCAAAGCCAGGCTGAGACCCGGCCCAATTCATTATATCAGATAAGAGGGGGTATACCCCCTTTTAATTCATTTCCCCTTTTTGCAAAATAACCCCGCCCCCACCCCGCTTCGCTCTCTTTCCCTTTGGTGAAACCCCAGCCGTCGCCTTGAGATTTCATCCTCTCTCTCCGCCAAAAATGGAAAAGTTGTAGAGTATAGCTGATGAATACAGCGAATACAGCTATTGCATGTTCATTATGGTGAAAATTTTTAATATCCCACTCGATTTCATGATCTTTTCATCCAAACATGGTAATAGATCTTTGTTTTACTCATTTTTTTTCCAGATTTTAGTCAAACTCATGATTTTCTTTTGCTTTTAGGCTATACTGTTTATTGTTTTTTTGCGATTTCCAATTGGTATTTGACTGTTGGTTCAGATCAACCCAAGACCGCATGTGTTGCCTGGACTTTAGATCTGGGTGTCGTTGATTTCATTTGTTGAGTGTTTTGGTTCTGGAAATGGATTTGTCCCACATCGCTCATGATAGTCTTGGATGAATTTTTAGGGTTCTATTCTCACAAAAAAAAGAGGTCGGACAACAAAGAGAAAAAATAGGCAGATAGAAAAATAGAGGAAAAAGGTTTGAAAGTGGAAGAAGTTGAAAATTTCGATTTTCAAAAGCTTCTTAGTAAAATTTTAATGCCTTGACTGAAATAGTTGTGGTTTTTTGTTAGTTCTGAAATATTTTCTTGCTTTATTTTTATCTCACGTGGCTGAGTGGTGAGGTTAGAAGCAAAAGGCTCCCAAGTCCATTCTTTCCTGGGCTGCACACACAAAAGGTAACTCTTGATTCATTTTATTTCCTTATTTAGAATTTTCCCTAGTCTGAGTGTATTTACATTAGTTAGACTGCTTGGTGTTTAAATGTTTGCTGATGATGGTTCCTATTGTTAAAGGCTGCCCTATTTAGTTGTGTGTTTAACTTATGATTTACTTGAGGCAAAATAGTAGAACCAGTATGAATGTTATGTTGAAACTCATTAAAAAATAGGCTGATTGGACTTCATGGTGGCTTGTTTGTTTATGTGACTCTAATGTTCTATGTCTACTGTGAAATAGTGTTGTTGAGGTACCTTGACATTCAATTTTCTTTTCCTTCCTTCTTAAATGACCTTACTCACATAGAATAGAGTAAAGATAGGATTAGTTAACAGTTTGCTTCTTTTATCAACTAATATTCAGATTTAAAATGGAATCAGGTTCAGTTTTGGTTTGTGAATTGGTAAACTATTAAAGGAAACACCTGTGATCATGTTCTCACTTAGTGTAGGCCAGAATGTATGCTAAATTGCTTATGTTTTGTATCAAAATCCTAGAACTAATGTGATTAAGGATCTTGAGTATGTCACGACCCATTTTACTAGGACATTCGGGCACCTATCGTTCCCACCGCGATAGGCGAACCCTTATCCTAATATAACCAATTTAAGTAAAGGCGGAAGAAATAAATATAGAATAAGTCTCAAATCATCCATATTAGATAAAGTGCAGAAATAATAAATACAACCCTATGAATCTGGTCTGGTCATACAAGAGCACTTACTACATACTACGAGTCTGAAAGATGAATAAATTCTCATAATACAACTGTCTCGAAATAAGAGTAAGACAAGTAAGTAAGGGAGGGAACATCCGGGCAGCGACCGTCATTGTGCTCACCCTGGAATGACTCTACAGTAGCCTCGTCAATCATCCTCGAGGGACAAGAGTGGAACCTGTCTAATGCTCTGCATCCACAAAAGAATGCAGCAAGCGTAGGTGAGTACAAAACAATGGTATTGGTAGGTATCATCGGCAGACTAAGCATAGCTGACAAAATTCAGACAATAAAGCAGGATAGGCAGATAAATCCACAAGTATAAGTCATACACAAGCCAGAACCAAGCACACGTCATCACCTACGTTGAAGCATCTACTCCCCAAATGTGCCAAGTCTCAAATACTCAGTCTGAATCCATACATCACAAGCACATCACAAGAATATCAAGTACATCACAAGGATACCACAACCGAAACCAAGCGCAAGGCAATGCAATAATGTATGAAATCCATATGCAATGCTGTGTACACATGTACTCCAGACGGAAATATCGATGTCTCGGTAGTAATACCCAAAGATGACTCGCGAAGTCTAAGTGCCACCCGTCCCAGATCTTTGCCTAACAGACAGACGGGACCCTAGCTAATTGGTCACAGGGGGAGTCTTACCGGCACACCTTGGGGGACCTGATGTGCCGTGAAATTATGGCACATTCGATACTTTTTGGCTATAAGTTTTACTTGTTTTTGAGCAAGTCTTGGTCTTTTTGATGTGTTTGTGACATGTTGCAGATGTTTAACGTGATTCGGGAGCAAGTCGTGAAAATGGAGTGAAAAAGATGTTCAGAAAAAGAAATTAACAGAAGACAGAGTTATACGGAGGAATATACGGACCGTAGAATACTCACGGTCCGTAAATTCCATCGTGAATGCTCAACAGAATGGGTCTTTGTATGAAGCGGATGTCCGAGCAGAAGTACGGACCGTATAATATTTACGGTCCGTAAAACCCACCGTATGTTGGTTCCAGAAGAGTTGTCAAGACAAGAGGTTTTACGGGCAAAGTATACGGACCGTATAATATTTACGGTCCGTGAAAGTTGATCGTACATCGGACTACTGGAAGAGATTTCACGGAAGGCATTCATTGATTCTACGGACCGTATAAAAAGTACGGTCCGTACATTGGTCCATCGAGGGAAATTTTGTCAGTCTAGTTTTGCACGGCTTTGACTCTTATAAATACCTGATTTTAGGTTTCCTGCACGATTATTCAATACAGAACTCAGTCTTATTTTCCCTTAGTATTAGCTATTCATATTTTTGACGTCTTTTGGAGATTACAAACAATTACAATTAACTTCTCTTCAATTCCAAGCAATCAATTGTAAGCATTATGTTTTCTATTACTGCTTATTGTTCTTCTCCTTCTATGAGTAGCTAATTTCCCTTACTAGGATTGTGAACCCAATTGATGGGTGTTTTGTGATTGGGTTTGTGATTGATATACCAATAATGGATTGTTAGGGTTTGTTTATTCTTCATTCTTCATACATAATTAATGGTTGCAAACATTGATTAAAGCCATAAACCTTGATTTATTTGGGAAAATAATTAGGGTTGGTAAGAATAAACAACAAGAACTCAAAGCTTTAAACTTTGTTTAATAAATTCACTTAGGAATAAGAAGAATTTACTTGGCATGATTAATCGGTCTTCATAGTTACTTTCTTATATTTGGGAAAATCATAGAAAGAAATAATCTTTATTTATTGGGAAATAGTAGAGATTCATATAGAGATTAAGTGCATTCATATAATGATCCATTAGAAGTATATCAAGATCAATGCCCATGATCATACACTCTATCTAACGGGGACACAACCTTAGTTTCTTTTACCATAAATTCACAACCAAAGCAATAATTAGCAATTAGTTACCAAAAACCCAACTTTCACCAAAATCATCGGATTAAGACATTAGACATAAACATAGCATTCTACGAATTTAGTAACCTTTTCACACCCTATTCCCTGTGGGATTCGACCCCAACCCGTTTAGGTTACTATATTTGACAACGTCGCGTTATACCATTAATAGGTGTAATTTGAGCGTATCAAATTTTGGCGCCGTTGCTTGAATACGGTTTTGAAATTACTAAATAGTGTTTGCTTTATTGAAGTGTTTTGCTTATTCCATCACACCGTGTTTGCTACTCGTGTAAACCAGGTGAACATGAATCGAATCGGCAAAATCAACATGCCGATAAACTGTGGAATCGGTTGAACAATCGGGCGAATGATTCGGATGATGAGAATATTTTCACCGAGCTCGTTCCAGAGAGGATTATGCATCTGCTATTGTTCAAATTTCTCGAGTTGGGAGCTGCTCGTGAAAATTGATTTCTCTCTATACCAGTTGTTGAAGCTTGAGGGATACTTTCGGAACTCTACCGAGAATGACCCTCAACGTCATTTGCAGAATTTTGTAGATGTGTGTGCTAATCACATCCAAAAAAACGTTCCACAAGATGCTATTCGGTTGAGGTTATTCAAATATTCCTTGGCTGGAGAGGCAAGAACGTGGTTCGAGAAGCTGCCCCGAAATTCGATTACTTCATGGGAAGAGATGGTGGCTGCGTTTCTCACAAAATGGTACCCCTCTAGCAAGAAGGCTGAAATTCGAGACAAGATCTATGAATTTAAGCAGCGACCGGGGGAACAATTATATGAAGCATGGGAGAGATTCAAGGATTATTTGCAGAAGAGCCCAAATCATGGTTTTCCAGATAACATATTAATGGAGAAGTTCTACCGAGGGTTAGATCCAGTGTCGCAGTCAGTTGCGAATAATGCAGCTGATGGTTGTTTCATGAACAAATCTTATCGACGGGTGACCACCATACTTAACAAGCTGACAACTCATAATCAGGCTTGGCACTCAAACAATGTTGATGTGGTACCGTTTGGTAGTGCTATGATCCAAAATATAGTGAAAGAGAATCAAGATACCCAGCAAACCTTGGCAGAACTTTCAACAAATATTTCCTTGCTGACGAAGAAGTTCGATGAATCCCAGATCAAGAAGGTAAATGTTTGTGAGGAGGAGGCGATTTTACCAAAGGGATGTACCATGCTCAAGATGGTCCGTTCCACGAAGGGCCCCTATGCAGATTGAACATGCTAATTATGTAAATAACTCTCAAGGGGTTACCGAGACGAATTACCGAGTGGTTATCGAGTCGAATCAATGGAGACCTCGGAAGGTCAAGGTGCTTATAACAACTCTGGGAACTACAAAAATAATTATGGTGGTGCGAACCAAGGGAGCTACAACAACAGTAACAATTTTGGGAACAAGAGTTTCAATCCTTATATACCACCGAAAGGGCAGTTAACAGAGCAATGTAGTTCGAAGGTTGAAGCAATGCTTGAGAAGATTCTGGCAAATCAGTCTAAGTCTGGAGAACTTTATCTGGGGGCGACAGAGAAAAGGGTTCCCATACAAAGCCTATTCGAAGCTCGAGTCATGGATGAGGGTTATTTCTAGAGAGTAGCACCCTCCTAAAAAGGGAGGCCTTCCGAGTGACGTTATTCCAAATCCAAAGAATGGGGGAGGCAGTGTAGACCGTGTGTTTTCCATCACTACTAGGAGTGGTAAAACACTCCGAGGGGCTGATGAGAAGGTGATTGATCCTGAGCCAATAGATGAAGATGATGAGGTGCAGTCTGAAGCACCCATTATTGTTGATGAGAATGCTACTGGCAAGAATGTTGCTGATATTCCGGAGCTTGCGAAAGCAGCTGAGAACATGAGCAAGCAGCCTGTGAAAGGGGCTCTCCGCCCTTTGACTCAGCTTTTCAAATCTACACCACCCTTTCCTCAGAGGTTGGTCAAGAAGAAGGAAGATGCTAAGTTCGAGAAGTTTTATGATCAACTGAAGCAGTTATCTCTAAATTTTCCTTTCTTGGATGCTGTCAAGGAAATGCCTGGTTATGCTAAATATTTGAAGGACTTGCTGATCAAGAAGAAAATGGTTCAACATGAAACCGTAAGTTTGACTCACACTGTGAGTTCCATCATCTCAACTACAACTGTTCAGAAGAAGGGAGATCCTGGGGCGTTCACCATTCCTTGTTCGGTGGGCACCATGATTTTGCTCGCGCTTCGTGTGATAATGGGGCGAGTATTAATTTGATGCCCCTTGCTATATACAAACAATCAGGTTTGGGGATGCTAAGGCTGACTACTATGAGGTTACAAATGACTGATAGGTCTATCAAGAGACCTGTTGGGGTGGTTGATGATGTACTTGTGCGGGTTGGTGATTTTATGTTGCCCGTTGATTTTGTAATTCTTGATTGTGCTGTTGATAGGGACATTCCTATTATTCTGGGGAGACCTTTCCTTACTACAGGGAGAGCTCTGATGGACTCAAAAAAAAAATGAAATCAAGTTCCGAGTCAACGATGAAGAAGTGACTTTTCGAAGCAATTGGATGAAGTTACCAAGTGCTTACGAAAGCATTTCGGTAATTGATTCGGTTGACGTTATTGATGAAGCAAAGGAGTTCAAGATGGAAGAAGAAAGTTTAGGTGAAGCTCTAGTGGGTATTCTCGTTAATTTTGATGCCGAAGACATGGAAGGTTATGTGAGACAAAATTCACTTGTTGGGTTGGGATCATATTCTTACCAACCAAAGAAGCTGAATCTTGATCTGGAAAATAGAACATCTCCTCTAGCAAAGCCTTCGATCATTGAGCCACCTAAATTGGAGCTTAAACAGCTTCCCTCATATCTGAGGTATGAGTTCCTTGGTCCGGACAATACATTGCCAGTGATTGTGTCAGCTCTACCGACTGAGGAGCAGATTTTACAGCTTTTGGAGGTGTTGATGGAGTATAGGCGTGCTATTGGTTGGACCATAGCAGACATTCGGGGTATTCCATTTGGGATCTGTGAGCACAAAATCCAGTTGGAGGAAGGTAGCAAACCGAGTGTAGAGCATCAGAGGAGGCTGAACGAGAATATGCAAGAGGTAGTCAAGAAGGAGATCATCAAATGGTTGGATGCTGGAGTGGTTTACCCAATTGCTGATAGTAAATGGGTGAGCCCAGTCCAATGTGTTCCTAAAAAGGGCGGCATCACTGTGGTGCCAAATGCAAAGAATGAGTTGATCCCAACTAGAACCATGACCGGATGGAGAGTTTGCATAGATTATCGCAAGCTCAACACAGCCACATGCAAGGACCATTTTCCCATTCCTTTTATTGATCAAATGCTTGATAGGCTAGCGGGGCGTTCCTACTATTATTTCCTTGATGGTTATTCGGGCTACAATCAGATCAATATTGCCTTGGAAGATCGAGAAGACTACTTTTACATGTCCTTATGGGCGTTTGCATTTAGCCGGATGCCGTTTGGGTTGTGTAATGCACCGACCCACTTTTCGAGGTGCATGATGTCAATTTTCTATCGACATGGTAGAGGATTACTTGGAGGTGTTCATGGATGACTTCTCACAGCGGGGGATTCATTTGACGATTGTCTTGGCCATCTGGGTCAAGTGCTGAAAATATGTGAGGAGACCAATCTCGTTCTAAATTGGGAGAAGTGCCATTTTATGGTGAAGGAAGGGATCGTCCTTGGTCACAAAATCTCTGAAAAGGGAATTGAGGTAGATCAAGCAAAAATTGACGTGGTTGCAAAACTTCCACCACCTATCTCGGTCAAAGGTGTCCGCAGTTTCTTGGGACATGCTGGGTTCTACAAGCGCTTCATCAAAGATTTCTTCAATATTTCTAATCCCATGTGCAAGCTTCTTGAAAAAGAGGCGAAGTTTGCATTTGATGATAAGTGCCGAAAGGTGTTTGATGAGTTGAAAGAGCGTCTTACTACTGCTCATATTATTGTTGCTCCTGACTGGTCCTTGCCATTTGAACTGATGTGTGATACTAGTTGTTTTGCAATAGGTGCGTGTTTCGGACGAGGCACAATAAAATTATGCACCCGATCTATTATACAAGCGGAACAGCACGAATGCGCCGGATGAATTACACGAAGACGCAGCAAAGAGTCGCTTTGCCATCGTGTTTGCTTTTGAGAAGTTTCGGGCCTACTTGTTGGGGTACAAAGTCGCGGTTTACACGATCATGCCACCTTGAGATATCTCATGGCAAAGAAGGAAGCAAAGCCGCGACTGATCAGATGGGTGCTTCTTGCTGCAAGAGTTTGACTTTGAGGTAAAGGATCGCAATGGCACTGAAAACCAGGTTGCTGACCATCTCTCTCGCCTTGAAGAGGCTGGGAGACCTTCTAATGAGCTTGACATAGATGATGCTTTTCCAGATGAGAGGGTGTTGGCTGTGCATATGGAGGTGGCGCCTTGGTATGCTGATATTGCAAATTATTTGGCCACGGAGTATAATTCCGTAAGATATCAAAGCCTACCAAAAGAAGAAATTCTTGCGGGATGCTCGGCGATCCTACCGGGACGAGCCTTATACGTTCGAACATGCGCCGACAACATCATTCGGCGATGTGTTCCGGAAAGTGAAGTGATGGCGATTCTAAAGGCGTGCCATGACTCTCTGTTGGGGGTCATCATAGTGGAACTCGATCGTGCAAAATAAGGTACTTGAATACGGTTATTACCGTGACCATATTTTATGATGCTAATTTATTGGTGCGGTCTTGTGACCAATGTCAGAGGCAATAGAACATAGGCAGAAGGCAAAAGATGCCTATGAATTTTGTTATGGAGGTGGAAGTGTTCGATGTCTAGGGGGTTGACTTCATGAGACCCTCAGTGAGTTCGAGTGGCATGAAATATATTCGGTTCTTTGTGGATTATGTGTCAAAATGGGTAGAAGCAGTGGCTTTACCTAATAACGAGGCCAAGAGTGTCATGGGGTTCCTCAAGAAGAACATATTTACTCGCTTCGGAACTCCGAGAGCTATAATCAGCGATGGTGGATCCCACTTTTGCAATAGAGCTTTCGCTGGTTTGATGGAGAAATATGGTGTGAAACATAGGGTGGCAACACCCTATCATCCTCAGACGAGTGGGCAAGTTGAAGCGTCTAATAGGGAGATCAAGAGTATTCTAGCTAAAACAATCCAATGCAAATAGGGCCGAACTGGCCCGCAAGCTCGATGATGCTCTGGGCATACCGAACTGCTTTCAAGACTCTGATTGGGACTTCACCCTTCAAGCTTGTATTTGGAAAAGCTTGTCACTTGCCGGTTGAACTTGAACACAAGGCTATGTGGGCTTTGAAGAAACTAAATATGGATTGGGAGGAAGCAACCAAGCTCAGGTTGTTTCAACTAAATGAGATGGATGAGTTTCGGTACCAGGCATATGAGAGTGCAACACTGTATAAAGAAAGAATGAAGCATTACCATGATAAGAAGATCTTGAAGCGAGAATTTTACAAGGGTGATCCTGTATTGCTGTTTAACTCCCGATTGAAGTTGCCGCCTGGTAAGCTTAAATCGAGGTGGGGGTGGTCCGGTCCGTTTGAGGTGGTAGGTGTTTCACCCCATGGAGCGATTGAGTTAAAGTCCGGAGATGGGACTCAGACATTTAAGGTGAATGGGCAGAGATTGAAGCATTATCACGGGATGGTTTCGGAGGATAGGATTGTTGATCGATACAGGTTGAAGCACCTCGGAACGAACGACGATCTAGTGCACACTGATAAGGAGTGAATGGTTACCACCGTCGTGCCGCGACGTTAAATCAAGCGCTTCTTGGGAGGCAACTCAAGTGTAATGTTTATTTTTCAGTCTGGTTTTCTTTGTTTTCAAAATATATAGGTAATGTTTGTTTTGGTGCGGGATGCAAAGGATAACTGTTGGAGTTGATCTACGCCAGAATCTACGGTCCGTATATTATTTACGGTCCGTAGATGGAAGCGTAGATTGAAGAAGAAAAGCAATGGTTCACTGTTAATGATCTACGCCAGAATATACGGTCCGTATAAAATATACGGTCCGTATATGGAAAATGAACATGAAGGTGATAAAATCCTTCGTCTTGATTTATGCCATAACATACGGACCGTAAAATTTATACGGAACGTATGTTTCAGCGTTAACCAAGAATCGTTAGATCAAATTACCGTCGCAGATTTACGGACAATTCTACAGCCCGTACAATTTATACGGCCGTAGATTTGTCCCGTAAAGGGCCAGGTAAGTTAAGTGCAAATTTCACGAAAAAAAAAAGATAGGACCGAAGGGTATTTAACACATAACGCGGTACTTCTTCTTGCTTCAATTTCAAATTCTCACACCAGCCGTTTCTCTCCCATTCAAATTCCTTAAATTCACTCCCTCTAATTCCCTCCACTACCAAACCACATCCCTAAAATCACTCCCCATCTTAATCATAAAATCCCCCCCTACACCACCATATCCACGAAACCGACTCACTTTCACCAACACCAGTTGAAGCAAGAAACACCAGTCGCTATTGTTATTCCTTTCTCACTAATTGTCGTCAGTGACGTCACTTATCTCCATCCCTTTCAAGTTTGTTACTGCACTCATACCCTAATTATGATCCCTGGTGTGCTTTCTAAGTACCCTTATGGGTGAGTTTTGGATTTTTCTTGTATAGGGTATAGAAATTGCAGATGGGGTGGGGATTTGGTTGTGTTGATTAGCATAGGCCTCATGGGAAACGAGAAGTTCGAAAATGCCATTGGGTCGGTGGGCATTGCGAGTGTGTATGTTATAGCCCGTATATTGTACGTTTGGAAATTTCGAGGACGTCGTGGAAAGTTAAGGGCGAGACCATTCTCAAAAATTATTTTAATGGACGAGTTGTTATAAATATTATTTATGACTATTATTAGTATGGAAATATTGGGAAAGGTTAAGGGCAAAGGGAAATTTTAAAATGGCATCATGGTAATTTTGCGAAAGGCTAAGGGTAAAATGGGAATTTATGGTGTTCTAGAAAAATTCATGGAATGGCCATGTTGGCCGAAAATGTAGCATATGTAGGAGTATGCTCACATTTTTTTTTATAAGGGCTAAAGTGTACATAGGAAGACAATTAAGTCTTCTTTGTTGTTTCAAGAAATTTCTAGAAAAATGAAATGAAAATGATGACAAAAAATAAGTCATCTTTGCCATGGAAAATAAGAAAATTCTAGAAATAAAGAAAGGGGAAAAGAAAAGAAAAATCTAGAGAGAGAGGGCATGTGCCCCTCACATGCATGCAATATGTATATATATAAGAAAGG
>NC_081347.1:45526908-45625242 GCF_029784015.1 Lycium ferocissimum | reverse complement strand
ATGTTTTCAAAGGAAAGGATAAGCATGCATGGCCTCGCGCCCAGGCGGCATTTACATGTACAAAGTTACTCTTTCTTTCTCAGACATGTTCTAAGTTTCCATATGGTTACTATTCATATTTATATCCCTTACTATGTTATTGTTTATGCCTTACATACTCAGTACATTGCTCGTACTGACGCCCCTTTTTGTGGGCGCTGCGTTTCATGCCGCGTTGTACACTCGTATAAGTAAGAGCTATTGCGTATGACGTTCCGGGGAGTTGGTAGGCTCCATTTGTACCTGAGTGCCGCCGAGTCGATTATATGTTCGTGCGCTTTGTTCGAAGTTAGAGACTTTGCGTACGAGTCGTGAGTCCAGCGAGGTCGGGGCTTTTGAGAGTGGGTCCATTAGCTAATATATTTTTATTACGCATTATGTTACGGAGTTTTTACGCTCACAGACTGTGTTTAAATTGAGAAACGACAAAAAGAAATTTTGAAAATTTTACTATGTGTTTTACCTTTATTTGATCTAAGCATCCATAGAGAATATGTGAGTAATAAGAGTCAGCGGGTTCGCTCGGCTCCGAATATGGGGTCGGGTGCCCATCACACCCTGGTAAGATCAGGGTGTGACAGTGTAGGTCTGTAAAGGACACACCCATTTGTTATGCCCACCAACTGTCCGATAAAATGCTTGAATGAGGAAAAAAGAGTAGATTGGGGTGAAGTCTGAGTAACCCCGACATGATACGAGCAAAATAACAGGGTTCAATGTCTAAAATCAAGTTATGAATGCATAAGGTCGGGGAGAAACATGGGTGACTGATTACAGAGAAAGTGTATATATACGGATGGATTTACGAACCGTAGATATTATACGGACCGTAAATCTGTGTCGTATATATGCCATGTTCAGTGAACCTCTCTGTTTCTGTTTTACGACATAACTTACGGACCGTATAAATTATATGGACCGTAACTTATGTCATAAAACAATTGCCTCGATTCCCATATTTTCTGTCCAAAACTTACGACGAGTTTTACGGACCGTAAAAATTGTACGGTCCGTATAAATTCATCGTAGATTCTCCATGATTAAACATGTCTTTCTGTTCCAAATCTACGGTCTGTTTTACGGACCGTATGTTTTTCACGACCCGTACATATGTAAAAAAAAAAATTATTTGCATCTTTGTCTACTTTACGAGTACTAACATGTCGTACACAGGAATGGCTAAAACAAGAGGTCGTGCTCAGGGCCGAGGGCGAGGCCAAACCCAAGTCCAATCTAGGCTCCGTGATGAAGACCAGGCTCCTGTCGCACGAACCACACGGTTGCGAAGAGCGGCCCAAACTCCAGACCATCCCCCGTCTGATAAGGGGACTAGCAGTGATGGGGAGCACTCATCAAGCTCTCCTGATTTGCCGAGTCGAGAAGAGGCGACTAATGCACCGGACGAATCTGATGCTGAAGAGGCGGCACGCCTGAATGAGAACAGAATGAAGGAGCGCTCTGAGCATGCTATTCCCAGGATCGAAAGAGATATATGATAAAGGGCTAGAGCCAAAGGAAGGAGGACAGGGTTTCCGCCGGAACATCTATGAGGAGCGGCGGATCAGTTTCGAAGGGTTGGAACACTTCCCAACCATACAAGCCATCATTGATCACCATGGATGGGGATTCCTTAGCCAGCCACTCGGCACATATGAATCATCTATTGTGAGAGAGTTCTACGCCAACTATGCGGCGGAGATCAACAACAGGTACAGGCCATCCCAACAAGCAAAGACAGTGGTCCGGCTCCAAAAGGTGACTATTAGAGGTGAACGAGTTGATTTCTCCAGCAAAGCCATCAACAGATTCTACTTCGGGGACAACTATGAACCACCGGCGAACACTGATGAGTTAGATTACAGATTGGCAGGGAACAGGGCTGACCAGATGAGAGAAGTACCATGGGTGGCCTCGGTGATTGCTAGAGGAAATCCAGTGTGGCGCACAAATTCTAGCGCCCCGATAAAAAAGAAAGATCTTTCGGTGGAGGCACAATTCTGGTGGAGTGTCCTAATGCACAGGCTACAACCAACTCAGACAGATAATCAGCTCACAATAACCCAAGCGATTGTAGTGGCGGCCATCATGTCCCGGTATGCAGTGGATATAGGGAAATTGATAGCGGATGAGGTTCGGGTGCGGGCAACTCAGCCTGGCCTTTTGTTGGTTTTCCCATGCTTGATTACCGCCCTTTGCTTGAAGCTTGACATCCAGAAGTTCCCTTACTGGGACCATAAGTTCGAGGCTAAGCACATCTACAGTTTGATAAAGAGCAAGGATAAAGAAGTGAAGGATAGATTAGCTGCAGCCCGAGGAGGTGTGACAGCCCCAGAATTTGTGCCATATGAGTATGATCAGAATGAGGATGAGGGCACGACATTAGAGGAGATCACTGAGGGTGTTGGGACGGCGCCACGCGCACCGGTCTTAGGTTCCTACGGCCGATTCGGAGTCATCGTCGGGCCCCACCTCTTCCGCAGCCCCTGCGGTTGCTACTGAGCCGGTTCTCACGACTGCACCACCTGCCACTAGAGTCACTTCCACCTCTACAGCACTTCCTGGGGGTATAATGATTCCATTTAACAGACAAAACTTCCACGACTCCTATGTAAAGGCGGACAGAGCCGATCGACAGATCACTAGCCTATTGGGGAGTTGGAGGAAGTTATAGCACGGGGAAGCGATTCGGAAGGAAATGGAGTCCCTCGCCCAGTCTCACCGTCAAATTCACTCCAGGATTGATGGTGTTGAGAGGCGAGTACTGGAGTTGGAGAAGGTCTCGTCTTCAGCAGACCTGAATGCAGTAAAGAAAGAGATTTCTCAGCTGAAAGACGACATCCTTGCGATTCAGGTAAAGGAGGGGGGCATGTTTGAGAATCCCCCTCAATCATCTATGCCGATTGACTTGGCATCGTTGGTGCCCGTGGTGCGATTATCTAGGGAGGAGCCCTCGGCCCAAGATAGAGGCAAAAGGCCGAGATCAGAGGAAGATGATGAAGAGGTCGACATAGTGGAGTTAGAAGAGCGCCAGCTGAGGCATGCCACGCGGCAATCTTTGGTTGATTTCCACTACACAGGGGCATCGAGCAGTGTGGATCCCCCGTCGAGCGTACGGTACCTAGCATTGAGGTGCCGAGGAGGCCGGACTTCGTTCCACCAGCGGACCCACGTCCGCCGACTCCGACCGAGCCTCCCAACAGCATAGTTGACCCAGCACCCACTGAGACTGGTGCATTGGAGGCTCCGCAGGAGGAGCATCGCATATAGTGTGCCTTAGGTAATCCTATCCCTTGTCTTGTTTATGCGTACACTGATGCACTGAGGGCAGTGCATGATTCTTTAGTTGGGGGTGGGACTATATAGTAGTATAGTGTAAATATGTGTTTAGGAATCCCCTCGTCTTTTCTTTGCCAGAGTTCTTTTCCTGAGGGGGATTTTATTTTGTTGAAATTGGCATGTTAAGGATGTTGCTTAGGTTGAGTAGAGTAATTTTGACTTATTTGGTGTTATTTTGTAACTGATGGCATGTGTTATGATTGGTTGGAAAATTTTAAAACCCCTCGAAAGTTTTGGAAAAAAAAAAGCGTACTGAAGATAGTTAGTGGTTGACATGATTGATTCTTTATATGACATTATGATTATTGGGATATTGTGTGTGATAAATGACTACGTAGGAGGTCACAAGTGTAACAATAATTGTCCATATGCCAATGTGTGTGTGAGTTGTTAGTTGATTCTGCTTATGCATGTATAATCTAGAACTTGCCCGGTTGGTCTTGTTTGAAATTCGGAAACGAGTTTGGTTGTGAAATGATCTTAGGCTTTCCTTGTGTAAATAGTCACTTCGCCTAAACACGCCTTACCAAAAGTAAAAGTATCCCTAGTTTCCCCTTTTGAGCCTGTTGACCTTTTTCTTGGCTAGCCAACTATGAAACCGTACCCTTTGTGCAATAATTCCATCTTCGCACCCGTTCCCTCCTTGATGCTACGAGATAGATGAGGCAGAATGCCTAAATTGGGGGTGAATTAAATGTGAAATAGATGTTAAAAACATAAGTTGGGGGTGGTGGAGGTTGCTAGTGGAGACTCGATGTGATAGTTGTATATATATAAAAAAAAAAAAAAAAAAAGAAAATTGTAACACAAAAAGATTTGTGAGTTGGTTAGGAATAAAATCACATCGAGGTCGAAAACTTGAAAGGAAATAAAGGGTTGGAAAGAAAAGAGGTGAATTACGGTGAAGAGATGTTGTAGTATTCAAGGAGGGTGAGTCACTAATATCCAAAAAAGTATCCTACCCGTCCCTAAGCCTACATTACAAGCCAAAACAAGCCCTAATGTGATCACAACCGAACGAGCCTAGGATGAAAACATAGAAAATAAGGGCAAGCCTATGGTATTTGCATGTGTAGATATGAAGTTCTTTGTGAGTGTGAGTGTTTTTCTTTTCTCTTTCGTCTTCGTCCCCTTTCTTATGGTATATATGTGTGTTGGGACATTCTTTGGTCTTTGTGAGGGCATAAGGATGAAAATTGGGCAAATAAAGTGACCGCCTAAAGTAGCGTTTGTGTGCATCATAATATACTTGATAAGGTAATGTCATGCATTGAAGCTTCATTGTTAGTCATAGCGTTCTTGTGTATGTTGCTTTAAAAGAGAAAATTGGGGTGGTCCTTGGAAGAAAAACATGCATGCCGGTAGTTCAGAGTTAAAACCAATGTAGACATTGTTATTCTATGATATCTAGGTGTTAGATTGAGTCATTGTTTTGTATGACTTGCTTGAGGACAAGCAAAGACTTTAAGTTGGGGGTGTTGATGTGCCGTGAAATTATGGCACATTCGATACTTTTGGCTATAAGTTTTACTTGTTTTTGAGCAAGTCTTGGTCGTTTTGATGTGTTTGTGACATGTTGCAGATGTTTAACGTGATTCGGGAGCAAGTCGTGAAAATGGAGTGAAAAAGATGTTCAGAAAAAGAAATTAATTGAAGACAAAGTTATACGGAGGAACATACGGACCGTAGAATATTCACGGTCCGTAAATTCCATCGTGAATGCTCAACAGAATGGGTCTTTGTATGAAGCGGATGTCCGAGAAAGAAGTACGGACCGTATAATATTTACGGTCCGTAAAACCTACCGTATGTTGGTTCCAGAAGAGTTGTCAAGACAAGAGGTTTTACGGGCAAAATATACGGACCGTATAATATTTACGGTCCGTGAAAGTTGATCGTACATTGGACTACTGGAAGAGATTTCACGAAAGGCATTCATTGATTCTACGGACCGTATAAAAAGTATGGTCCATACATTGGTCCGTCGAGGGCAATTTTGTCGATCCGCTTTTGCACGGCTTTGACTCTTATAAATACCGATTTTAGGTTTCCGCACGATTATTCAATACGAACTCAGTCTATTTTTCCCTTAGTATTAGCTATTCATATTTTTGAAGTCTTTTGGAGATTACAAACAATTACAATTAATTCTCTTCAATTCCAAACAATCAATTGTAAGCATTATGTTTTCTATTACTTCTTATTGTTCTTCTCCTTCTATGAGTAGCTAATTTCCCTTACTAGGGTTGTGAACCCAATTGATGGGTGTTTTGTGATTGGGTTTGTGATTGATATAAAATAATGGATTATTAGGGTTTGTTTATTCTTCATTCTTCATTCATAATTAATGGTTGCAAACATTGATTAAAGCCATAAACCTTGATTTATTTGGGAAAATAATTAGGGTTGGTAAGAATAAACAACAAGAACTCAAAGCTTTAAACTTTGTTTAATAAATTCACTTAGGAATAAGAAGAATTTACTTGGCATGATTAATCGTTCTTCATAGTTACTTTCTTATATTTGGGAAAATCATAGAAAGAAATAATCTTTATTTATTGGGAAATAGTAGAGATTCATATAGAGATTAAGTGCATTCATATAATGATCCATTAGAACCATTAATAGGAAGTAATGTTGTATATCAAGATCAATGCCCATGATCATACACTCTATCTAACGGGGACACAACCTTAGTTTCTTTTACCATAAATTCACAACCAAAGCAATATTTAGCAATTAGTTACTAAAAACCCAACTTTTACCAAAATCATCGGATTAAGACATTAGACCTAAACATAGCAATTCTACGATCGGTCTTTTAGTAACCTTTTTCACATCACTCAAGTAAAAAGAGTTTATAAAATATAAATTCATATAATCAACGATAAATTCGGAAGTAAAATATCAAATTAAGCACTAGGTGATCATAACCCAACCACTAATTGCTAAATTAACTTATAGATTTACCCAATTTCGAATTTGAAGCAAAACCCCAAACTTGGGTATAAACCCTAACCCTTTGATTTTGAAATTCAATACTAGAAATAGAAGATATATGATTAATAAGCTTCGATTCCTCAAATCTAACATAAACATCATCAATTCCATCATTAATAAGCCTAAGGAAAAGTTCATCAAAACCCACTTCCATCATCTATTCCTAAGGGATTATTTAAGGAAAGAGGAAATCTATGATGATAAGGATTAATGAAATAGAAGAGGGATAGCAAGATTTACCTCCAAGAGTATTCCCAAAATATCTCCAAGAAACCTCTAGAAAAGCTCCCAAGATGAACTACTTAGGAATAATAAATGAATGGAAAGATTTGGGGTTTTATCTCATTAAATACCCCAATTACTTCCCGTCACCGACTTTGAGGCACCAGACCGCTATGGCGGCACCGAATTGGGGGACCAAATTAGGGGACCGAATTGGAGGGCCGAATTAGAGGTCAACATACCACTATGGCGCCACCGAATTGGAGGACCGAATTGGGGGACCGAATTGGAGGACCGAATTAGAGGTCAACATACTGCCATGGCGCCGCCGAATTGGAGGACTAAATTGGAGGACCGAATTCGGGGACCGAATTGGAGGACTAAATTAGAGGTCAACATACCTCCACGGCGTCATCGAATTGGAGGTACCAGACTGCCATGGCGCCACTGAATTGGAGGCACCAGACACCAGAATTTTCTAGTGTCTTCCGAATTTAAAATTGACACCTGGAACCATCCCGGAACCTCCCGAACACAAAGCAAATATGCAGTATACATAAAAACACGCTACGGACGCACTCGTGGCCTCAAAATTTCCATTGGAGGTCTCGTTGATCGAGTCAACCCCCGATACCTCAAAACTAACTTTCCAACCAAAGTCTCAAAATGCACCCGAGTGCATTGGGAACCGAACCAAGTATGCCTAAAAGTTCTAAATGACCATCCGGACCTCTCGAAATCGACGAATTTTCGAAAAAGGTCCGTTTACCCAAAAGTCAACTTTGAGTCAACCATTTTTTGCTTTAAGCCTAATTTCACAAAAAGTCCCCCGAATCAAATCTAAACACCTCGAAAAGTATGTCAATGGTTTCCTCGGGTCAAGCTTGAGCTAACTAAGCTCGGGAAATGGTCAAAAGTTTCAGAGATGCAATAACGACCAAACGGGTCGTTACATCAGATACCAATTGAATAATCACTCGTCCTCGAGCGACAAGGAAGGGAGGATGGAAAAATGCTCGAATCGACAATAACTGAAGATATCGACTACGCATGTCGAACTTCTCCTTACAGGAAAGATTCTCATCGAACAAAACTGAATCCCAACGAATTATATATAAGCCATAACAATTGTACTTCTCCAATCTTAACAATTGTACTTCTCCAATCAATGCAATCCTCTAACCTATGGTCACAACCATAGCCCATTCTGCACCGATGAAATACTCTGATTTTGCTAACCTTTCCTTCGCACTTGCTAGAGTCATTTCTCGTATCGCGAATCCTTAGAACATAAGAACACGCATACCAAAATTCTGAACCCCTAGCTTACTTTTGCCAGAAAGAATGCTTGATTCATCTGCGATCTCTATGCAATTCCATCAAAAACTGGTCTTACCGGCAGCCAATTTGGCCAGTTCCAAAACTTCTTAAACCTGCAAATCACAATGCAAGAACGATACCACTGATTATCTCATCGAGCAAAAAACTTATCACTATAAATACCTCTCGCACAATAGTTCCTCCTCAAATCTGTACCAAGCTCATTACAATCCATTATTCCATCCAAGTAACTGTTCTCAGAAAATATCATCAAATCTACTAGAAAAACCTCGACAAGCTCCGTAAATCTATCATACCTCAAATCTGAGCTGAAACGCTTCGAGTTCTTAGATATCTTCCTGGAAATATAACCAACGACCATTGAGCTTAACTCGAACCATAATGACCCTAAATGAATGCACAACTCTCGAAAACAACCAATAATCATTAGATTTGACTCTGAATTTCGAAACCAATCACAGCCCTACCGCGCATAACAAATCCTGTCCATCACTTTCGACTCCACAAGTAAAGTCCTATCCCGCATTATCAACTTTGTATCGAAGAGCTATACCTTACGATTTCAATATTTATATTTCTCAGCTTTTACCAGATACGCAATTCTGATACAGCCCTGAACCTTTCGACGTAAAACCTGAAGCCTCATATAGTAATTATATAACCATCAAACCTCTCATAGTATTACCTTGATAATATAACTCTAGTCCTCACATGATAGGAATTCCACAATCCTCTCTCTTAAGGCATGCTAACTCATTCACTGTAGAATGTCACGAAACTTATCCGACAGTGTACCACTAAGCCACTTCTTATAAACCTCAACATGTCGATCCACTGAAACTTTCTTACTAGTCGCTGATCACGAACCTTACGGAACTTTGTCATACCATATAGTCCATCCCTATAGATTTCCTTCTTAAGCTCATGCAACAATCACATCTCAACTGGACTATGCAGAAAATGGCACCACAATCCGTACTGACCCAAGAATTTCCTGAGATGCACCTTTTCCTTATCGATTCACAATCATCTATGCCTTTTCTCAACTCGTCAATTCTCGATTTTCTAATCACTTCACGATGATCGTACAGTAATCAATCCTCGAATCCACTTTATCGAATACCATATAATCATAAATCTTGCAACTAGCCGAATGAATCCTAGAGATAGGATCATACCTACACACTCTGCACATTAGCTTTTCCTTAACACTTACCACTCTAAACTGAACACACTCTAAATCCGGCGTATCACACAATAATACCGCTAATATTGTTATGTATCCCACTGAAGCGTCCTTTCTCGAATTGCTTACTCAATTCCTGAAATGTATACCGAACTTAACTCAGTTAACCCATCATCGTCCATTCTATCATTTCAAGTACCTATGCTTAGTCACCCTTTACTCAAATCTTTAACATCACTAGTCCTCGAAGATTCATCTCTTACCATAATTATCGAATCTGAACATCTCTAACCACTCGCACGCCAATCTTTTTTATTCAATCACATAAGCCGAGTACTAACACCATTAGTAGCGGGATCTAGCCAATTCTTTTAGACTATGAATACAAGGTTCCCAACCTTAGTCCACCACTAAACCCAATTAGTCTATGATAAAACAGAACATTCCAACTCATCCATAACTCTCCAACCCACTCTATACTGTACAATCGCAACCGAACTTTCACATCATTAACTCTTATTTCAATGATTTCCTTTTTGCTCTTAATCTCGAAGATATCCATCAACCTCATCGGCCGCCCTTTTACTGAACGTCATGATATAATGCTCCCCAACCCAAACACAACTCACGTAACCATGTTATCTCACCTCAAGTCTTACGAACCTTAATCTCCTGAACCCGATCACAAGATGCCTCATTGTAATCCTTCAATTCCCGTATGTCATTTCGAATCACCTTTATCACAATTAACTAACAAACGCTCAAATCCACTCGATTCTCTAAACTAATCATCTGTTAAGCCTGACAACCCACAAAACAATATCAATGTTTCTTTCCCCATCTAAGTGAACAACCATCAACGCCTCATGTCATTAACTTATCGCATACGCTTATAATTGAAATCATTTCCATCAGTCGATTACTAACTTCTCAAATTCTACAACCCAATCAAATTTACCGATCAAACGATGTGCCCATAGCATTCACTTAATAATTGAGTAGTCCTTTAACATCAACTAACTTATCAAGAATAACCTTAGCACCAGCTGTAACCTTATCCTGACAACTATGCCAGATACCAATTTTTTCCTTCCCAATCTCTCAAAAGTATCCATATCCAAGATATTCTATGAAGGCTCACTTCACTACGCGCTTTCCACCCCAGTCTTCCTTTATGTCCTTATTGTCAACTTCTTTCCTCTATTACACGCGATCACAAAACGTTGTCCACATTTGATGGTCATCACTGAACGTACACTTGTTCTCACATACCAAAGTCTAACATTCTACAGTTGCTGAATTGTCGACGCACCATTGATTCACCAGTGTCACACGCACTATCATAAATCCTTGATGAAGCTAAAGTCAAACCGATCACATCATCGAGCAATCAAATCACACATAATGAAATAACAGGCCCGTTAGCTTCATGGCGGTAATGGGGCCGCAATAGCGGCGTCGCTGTACAACGCCCATCAGGCAGCAATAGCGGTCTGGCCAATATACATGGCCACCCCAGAGGCCAGCACACCGCAATAGCGGTACCGCCATATCGGGTACCAGGTACCAGAATTTCTCCAATTTTTTCTAAGTCTCAATCGAAATCCCGAGCCATTCCCGAGGATATCTGCTCACAAATCACATACATAGACCCACACAAAAATACGCTACCAATGCGCTCGTGGCCTCAAAATTTCCAACGGAGGTCTGGTTGACCGAGTCAACCTCCGACGCCTTAATTCCAATTTCCCACGAACTTTCACAATAAACAAGTCTAATCGCGAATCCACACAATCGAAACCTCAGGCCATAACTGTGACTGAACTAAATCACGCATCCGAATCAGGATAACACATCTCTTACCATTCCATGACACGTCATAGATCAAATATTCGTGTAAGAATTTAAGGACAGACCTTCATCTTCTAAGGATGATCAAGATAAGAAGGTCCAGATGCCAATTGGAATCGATTAGATACCAATTTGAATACCGTCGCATAAGGGAATGAAAGAATTTGCAGTTTCCTAAATGTCTTATAGCCTCTCGCGGATAAGTATGGAGCTCATCGTACTGATCCACAAGAATCTACTAGACACGCTCTTGTATTTTAGACCAGGTAACCTAGAGCTCTGATACCAACTTATCACGACCCATTTTAGTCGGACGTACGGGCACCTATCGTTCCCACCACGATAGGCGAACCCTTATCCTAATATAACAAATTTAAGTAAAGGCGGAAGAAATAAATATAGAATAAGTCTCAAATCATCCATATAAGATAAAGTGTGGAAATACTAAATACAACCCCATAGATCTGGGCTGGTCATGCTAGAGCACTAACTACATACTACGAGTCTGAAAGATGAATAAATTCTCATAATATAACTATCTCGAAATAAGAGTAAGACAAGTAAGTAAGGGAGAGAACATCCGGGCAGCGGCCGTCATCGTGCTCACCCTGGAATGACTCTACAGCAGCCTCGTCAATCATCGCCGAGGGAAAAAAGTGGAACCTGTCTAATACTCTGCATCCATGAAAGAATGCAGCAAGTGTAGGTCAGTACAAAACAACGGTACTAGTAGGTATCATCGGCCGACTAAGCATAGCTAGCATAATTCAGACAATAAAGCAGGATAGGTGTTACGACCCAACTAGAGGGCCATGACGGGTACCCGGAGCTAACTACCAAGCACCGCCCATCAGACTTATCATCAACTCTACCTGAACATACACCATTTCCAACATAAGCTTATCATGAAATGATCCTCAAATATTTCTCAAAACATATATGTACATAAGCCCACAAGGCTACAAAATGATATACATAGAATATACGCTAATAGGTCACATAACATCTACTACCCACACATATGTATCTATGAGCCTCTAACTAGAGTACTGAGATAATAAGGATGGGACAGGACCCCTCCATGTCCCAAATATGTACACAAAAGAATATACCAATTGGCTGCACCTCCGGAATAGTGGGGTACTCCTGTGTAACTACTGATAAGGCTCCTAGGTGTCCGGTCCGTCACCCTGTCTACCTGTGGGCATGAACACAGAGTCCATAAAAAAAAGGACGTCAGTACGGACAATGTACTGACTATGTAAGGCATGTACAACTACATAATATAGAAATGAAAGAACATAAGATGAAGATATAATCTGTAACTGATTGCCTCTTATGGTGGAGTCATGCATGCTAACTTTTATAATAAACAATATCATATCAAGTATGTGTATTTAAACTTCCCGACCATATAGGTACGGTGTGATCATTATTAGCCCACGTTCGGGGTAAACATCTCATGCCGCCCACTAGTGGTGTTTGCCCGACCATATAGGCATGGTGTAATCATCATCATAGCTGCCCACTACGCCCATCATAATGGTGACTGCCTGGCCAACTAAGCGCGGTGTAATTAAACATATACATAGTCTAAAGCATGCATGAGAACCCCAGTGAAAGCTATAACCCTATCGGAGTGGCGTAAGGTCGGTAACCTCCGATTACAACATGGAATAGTCATCATCACTATGTCTCACCTTGAAAGAACTAATATCATGAGGTGAGACAACAACAAGAAATAACATCAATGAAATCATAAAGAGAGGATTATCAAGCTCATGATAGCATCATTATCATAGAACATATCTCATCTCTATCTCATAAGAAGCTCTTAAGAATCTTTAACTTTCATCTTGTGGGATGTAAGAAGATCATGGAAATATAGAAAGGAAATCATAATATTGAAGTCATGCCTTGGAAAGAAGGGGACTAGCCTTACATACCTTTACGTCTCTTTAACTTTATCAACTAAACGCTTTCCTTCCGAGCTCACGATTCTACATTCAAGAGAATTCGTACAAAAATTAGATAATTGGAAGCATACTTAGGTCTCAACTAAAACGATTAAGGGCTAACAAAAATTGGGCAGCATTTGTTTCAACAACTTCCTCCATATAATAAAAAACTCCCAAACATCAATAGCAACGCCCATCATATCATAATCAATAACCTTCTTTACGTTAAACATCATTCAATTCTCAAAATACCCTTTCAAGGTCGTCCCTAGCCATAGCTATGACATAACACCATATTCATTCCCATATAATACTTCTTTAACGTCATTTGTATCTTTCACAACAAGATTATACTCATGACATATCAATAACTATGATTCAAGTCAAGTTACTATTCAAGAGTGTCATTATTTCCACATTTGGGCTCCATATTCTACTCTCTTCTCCAATCCAAGTCTTTCAACCACTCAATACTTTTAATAACATGAAATAGATGTAAAACTCACCTTTGATTATATAGGAATGATCTTTGGATGAAGATACTTCACTTGAGAAAACTTCCAACTTCAAATCTAAAGGAAACCTTGATTTCTATTAACCCTAGTGAGCATCCACACACTTGATTCTACTAATTCTTGGTGTTTAATCTTTGCTTTCTCTTGAATATGTGTCAATATGGTGTATGGAATATTCTAGAGGTTTCAAGAGTGATGGAGAAGATGAGAAATGAGAAATTAGAACTTGGGTCCTCTTTATACAAAAAAAAATAAAAGCTGCCCGTAATGGATTATACAGACACTTATATGGTCCGTATAATTTTATACGGTCCGTATAAGTGACCGTATAATCTCTCCAGTAATGTCCCTTCACTGTGACTGCTATACGGACCATTATACGGACCGTATAATTGGTCGTATAACTCACCCTCTTCCCGAAATTGTTCTCGTCGATTCGTTTGATCTCAAATCCTTATGGAGTCTTCTTGGCACTTGTTTAACACTTCCTTAACCATCCAAGGAGCCCTATAACCTCTTCCCAAGACATTACTAAATAATCATTAACTCGATACTTGCAAAGCCTCTCCAAACACGACTTATACTTTACTTCCTTTGACGAACATAGTTTCACTGGTTCATATAGCTTTAAAATCTTATTGTACACGCATTGAAGCTACCACATACTCTCCTCAATGTCACAAGAACTTCATGTTCACCTTAAGTTCGCGTTAGTATATTTAGAGCACAACGACATGAAATTTCCAAGGTATAATAATAGGCAGATAAATCAACAAGTATAAGTCATACAAAAGCCAGAACCAAGCACACGTCATCACCTAAGTTGAAGCATCTACTCCCCAAATATGCCAAGTCTCAAATACTCAGTTTGAATCCATACATCATAAGTACATAACAAAAATATCAAGTACATCACAAGGATACCACAACCGAAACCAAGCGCAATGCAATGCTATAATGTATGAAATGCATATGCAATGCAATGTTGTGTACACATGTACTCCGGACAAAAATATCGATGTCTCAGTAGCATAACCCAGCATGACTCGCGAAGTCTAAGTACCTACCTGTCTCAGATCTTTGCTCAACAAACAGACGGGACACTGGCTAATTGCTCACATGGGAAGTCTCACCAGCACCACCTTGGGGGGCCCGCGGAGCCCATGCACTAACAACGATTTTGGGATATCATCAAAACCGGCCATGCAACAACGATGCCGGAATAGATCATCGGACATCAGCCATCTCACAATCACTCAAGTAAAAAAGTCTGTCAATAGCAGTCTCACACAATCAACGATTCCGAAATTGAACCTCGGACATCGGCCTTCTCACAATCACTCAAGTAAAAAAGTTTATCAAATATCAATTTCATACAATCAACAATTTCGAAATTGATCTTCGAACATCAGCCTTATTAAATCACTCAAGTAAAGAGTTTATTGAAATATCAGTTTACTCAATTGATGATACCGGATCATCACCGAGTATTTGCCATGCATCATGAATGTGTGAGAATGCGGGCAATGCGTATATCAATCATCAACAATCAAGTTCAAATCACAAGTACCAACAATGGGGCACGTCAACAATGTATCATATCACAATACCAACAGTGGTATGCCAACAGTATATCAATATCACAAGTACCAACAACGGGTACACCAACAATGTATCATATCACAATACCAACAGTGGTATGCCAAAAGTACATCAATATCATAAGTACCAACAACGGGTACGCCAACAATGTATCATATTTCGAATACCAACAACGATATATCAATCCTATCTTAGTCAAGACAATAACACAAATTGTAATATCTGCCAACTACTCAAGGCATCAAACCATCACAATGGAACAATCAAACACACATGGCCGGTCCCCCCAACACACAAGGGCCCAACCTAAGGCAATATCCAACCCGACTTCATACCCGAAGGTTCACATGTTGTCTTCGATATCATAATCTAAATATGTGCTTTGCTATATGAAGTCTCACTAAAGGTAAGCCATAACCTACCTGGATGGCCGAACCGCAAACACTAACAAATAACTCTATCACCTTGCCTTTTCGCTGAGCCTCAGAACCAAAGTAGTCTAAGCATAATCGAGATCTAGATTAGAAATCATTAAGAATGATACTAATATCGCTACTATTCAATCTAGGTCAATTCTAAACCTAGAAATTAGAGAAATAGGCCCACAAGGGAAAAATGGGAAATTCGGAAGCAAAATATCAAATGAAGCACTAGGTGATCATAACCCAACCACTAATTACTAAATTAACTAATGGATTTACCCAATTTCGAATTTGAAGTAAAACCCCCAATTTGGATATAAACCCTAACCCTTTGATTCAGAAATTCAACACTAGAGATGGAAGATATATGATTAATAAGCTTAGATTCATCAAAGTCTAACATAAGCACCATCAATTTCATCATTAATAAGCCTAGGAAAAAGTTCATCAAAACCCACTTCCATCTTCCATTCCTAAGGGATTATTTAAGGAGAGGGGAAATCTATGATGATAAGGATTAATGAAATAGAAGAGGAATAGCAAGATTTACCACCAAGAGTATTCCTAAAATATCTCCAAGAAACCTCTAGAAAAGCTCCCAAGATGAACTACTTAGGAATAATAATTGAATCAAAAGATTTGGGGTTTTATCTCATTAAATATCCCATTCACTGGTCGTCACCAAATTGGAGGCACCAGACCGCTATGGCGGCACCGAATTGGGGGACCGAATTGGAGGAACGAATTAGAGGTCAATATACCGCCATGGCGCCACCAAATTGGGAGACCGAATTGGAGGACAGAATTGGGAGATCGAATTGGAGGACTGACTTAGAGGTCAACATACCACCATGGCGCCATCGAATTGGAGGCACCAGACCGCCATGGCGCCAACAAATTGGAGGCACCCGACACCAGAATTTTCTGGTGTCTTTCGAATTAGAAATTGACACTCAGAACCATCCTGGAACCTCTTGAACACAAACCAAATATGCAGATATATATAAAAATATGCTATAGACGCACTCGTGGCCTCAGAATTTCCATTGGAGGTCTCCTTCACCTAGTCAACCCCTGATACCTCAAAACTAACTTTCCAACCAAAGTCCCAAAATGCACCCGAGTACATTGGGAACCGAACAAAGTATATATACAAGTTCTATGAATCAATAAATTTTAGAAAAAGGTCCATTTACCCAAAAGTCAACTTTGAGTCAATTATTTTTTACTTTAAGCCAAATTTCACAAAACGTCACCCGAATCAAATCTAAACACCTCGAAAAGTACGTCGACGGTTCCCTCGGGTCAAAAGTGAGATAACCTAGATTGGGAAATGGTCAAAAGTGTCAGAGATGCAATAATGACCAAACGGGTCATTACAGAGTATGAAATCTATTTTTCTTTGGTTTGATCAGGGCTTTAGTTTCTTGTCTGAACTTGTTGCTTAAAAATATAATGTTCATAACTTGTCTTGTATAATCCATGTCACAAGTCCTACATTTTGAAAATGGTCTGTCCCTAACTGTTAAGAAGTTTGGTAAAAAGGAAAAAATGAAAAAGAAAGGATCCACTTTTAGGAACTGTAAAACCAAGTAATCATTTGAAGATTAATTAAGATCAACGCAATTAGTCTAATCAGCTAGAAAGATGGTCATTAGTTTGTAACTTGGTTAGTGATCACTTTTGTTGTAGAAAGATATAAAAATGGAAGGGAACAGTTGTCAAGGATGAAAATATGTTCTACTATCTCAGATCATCTTGTTTGTTAGACCTATCCCCATCATTTGTCTTATCGAACTAGTGAAGTAATTTTCCATGAAAGTAGACTGGTATGCCATACACTCTTTGCATCTGCATTGCTATGCATTCATGAATAGACCTTAGTTTCATAGATGATCCTAAGTGTTCAAATTTAACTAGTCTAAAGTATTAAGAGAAGGGTGAAATGAAGTAGTTTGGTCATGTTTGGTCAAGTTCTTGAACAGTTTAGAGATTGAGGCTTTTGTTTTGAAACATGAGGTCTGATTTCTTTTCTTTGTCCATGAATAAAGCATATGGTTTGATAATAACTCATGGTCCCTGATTGTTTAGGCTTGAAGGATGGGATAAGTAGGAAAGATCTTATAAGTCCAGTTTGAGTAAGATAAAAAGAAAGAAAAGAGAAGGGGAACTGTAGGTGAAACCTTAAGAAAATGTTTGGCTTTAACATATGAATTGTCCAGTCTTCTTTGGGAATATGCTCAAGTGTAAGAAAAGAGGACCATAAGTGTAGATGTGTGGGTTGAAACCACTTGACTAATGGGGAAGTCTTTTAAAAACATCTTAGGAGAAGATTGAGAAAGGGTCAGGTATCATCTAACCCATAGTATCTTTCTTCCCAAAATAAGAGATTGTCATGGCACGTCCCACAAGTGGGGTGTAACCGTCTACATTTGCACATCTGGTGTTCTCTTTTCCATTTTGCCTGAGTTAATGGATCCTAAAAAATGAATTTCTTTTGAATTAATAACTGTTCACTTAGATTATTAAACCTGGTTTTTTATGGGTGATTTTTGGGATTTAAATGAACTCTGATTGACCTGCTCAGATATGCTTTAGGGATGGGTTGACTAGGCTAGATAATATATATAGTAGTTTGAAGATTATAGTCTTTGCTTAAAACTGGAAAGAGGAAAAGGCTTTCAAGAAGGAATACTGTTTGTTTGAAAATAAGGCAAGAAAAGTTTTATGTGGATGATATAATAAGGTATAACAGACTCCTTAATATTTGGTTAGGCTGGGATCATAATTAAGATTTATATGTAAGTTCTGTGTGCATTGACTTGACTTCATCTGTGTCTGAAAGATGGTCTGTTTTCTCCTTTTTTCTAAGAAACATTAAGACCTTAAAAGAAAGGAAATTAGTGGCTTACATCAATTTAAGGTGGCAGTATAGTGTCTTAGGGATACATTTGACTCCTTTTTTGTGATACCCTAGATAATATGTCATGTTCCGAACTTTGAGACATGCCCTTGAGTTTATTAGTCTAAAATCCAATTAGAATATAATGAATGAAATTAGTCATGTTGAATAGATGTGCTTCCCCTTTATGCAATCTTAAAAAACAGCTAAGGATACTTTAACAACATGAGAACTTAGAAATAATACTAGGTGAGTTGGGAATACTTGTCCAGTTTGAAGAAATAAGAAAACTACGAGTAGGCCACCACTTGTGAATGTATCTAAATTATGTGCATCCTCTTTTTAAAACAACCGACTTCTTTCTGCAATAGAATAGGATCAGGAAAAAGGTCTGAAAAGGATTTCAAACTCTGAACTTTAAATGTTGAATCTTATGTGCATCCATGGGATTATTGACCTTTCTATTTGCTTAAGGTGTGTATGAAAATGTAGTTGTTGTACCTAAAGCTGTATATCCTACATAGAACCATTAGGACTTAAAGTCTCTTGGCATTTTCTACAGTTGATCTTGGCTTGAATTCCATTTTTGTTTTGTGTCTTAATCTTTAACTAAATTCTGCTGAGAGTAATACAGCACCACACTTGTGTTTTGTCAAGGCTAATAAAGTCATGGCCCTTATGATACTCCCTTGGCCTAGTTAGACCTACTAATGCTCTTGTTCCTGTTGGTATCATAAATAATTAAGGGGATCAGTTGCTTCCCTTGGGTGCTACATACTAGTAAATAACTGTTTCAAGAAAAGAAACTCTGATTTCACCTATTTGAGTTTTCCCATATCATGTCTGTTAGAAGTACAACTTCACTTCTCTTGTTTATTTCCTGCATTCTATGTGAGAATCACATAGGCTTTAAAATAGGATCCCTAAAAGAATGTCCAAAACCTTTACTCAGGGTAGTGCATAGCACACCTAGGCTGGTTTGAAGATTTTGTATAAATAATTCTACATGTACTTTGTGAATGCTAAATATACCTCTTTTATGTGGTGTTATACCATGTATTGAAGCTGGTTTATCCTATGCTTATATGCCTTACTCATTTCACCAAATCAACTTGATGCAACATTGCTTGGGACTGTGTTACTTCTATGAGATTGTTTATGTTGTGACTATTTGGTCCAGTTTAGTTTTGGCCACATTATGTCCATATAGAATACTTTCTTTTCCATGTTTAAATCATACTTGGTGCCTTGGTCTTGGTTCATAAGAGTAATCTGCCTGCTGAGTCAAACCATCTCTTCTCTCCTTGTTCTTATTTGTTCTTCTTTGACTTATAATTATTCTATAACTATGTATATTGGACCTATCCTATCTATTCCAAGCCATGTATGCAGATATGTGGATCTGTGTCTTCCATGGCTATGTTGGTTGAGAGAAGCAGTTTAGGTGGAAGGGGGACTTGGTTTGAGGCTTCCCCTGGTGAGCAGCCATGCCGGAGGTTCATGAAACCTATTGGAACTTATGCGGCATCAGGAATAAGGGGGGTAATGACTTGGCCTTCCCACCACCTAGGTTTGGGGTTTGAGTTTAAAGACATGGAAATACATATGCACATTATGTGAGTTTGTGAATAAATAGGATATTATGCTTGCATGTGTGTATACTGGTGTATAGGACAGGATTTGTAAATGAATGGGACACTATGTATGTATGTGTACATAGTTATACATATGATAAGAGCAGTAAAATATAAACTAACTGGGGTCTTGGTTTCTTTCCCTCTCTACTGCATGGCCTTTTAGGCCAAGGTCCAGCCACCCTATTGGGTCAAAAACCCAATAGGGAAATTCTTTCAAGTTCGTTTAGTCTAAATAGAAAAGAAGAGGAAGCTAATATATTGAAGGCGCAGTGATGGGTGAAAATGACACGAAGGCCCAACCGTGAGTGAAAATGGTTACTAGGGGTTTGGTACACTCCTAGTTTACCTTCCTTATATAGTCATGCCCTCTTTACTTACTTAAAGTGTTTTCTGTATTGGATTCATACTTGTGAAAATCCACAAATATTATTGGAATTGTTTATGTTTCGAATTAGGCATCTTAGGCAAGACGGCGCATATGCCGTTTAGATTGACTCTAGCTCCTTAAAATAATTCTTTTTGAAAAATCTGGAAAGGCACGTACTGATTTTGAAAACTTAAATAGGAAACAACCGCGTTTGTTTTAATAACAACAAGGCTAAAGAGGTTTTGGAAGGAAAGATAGCATAACGTATTGTTCAAAACTAAGAGGGTGAGTAAACTAGATAAGAAATCCTTTTCAATTGTTGAAACACATTTTTTTAGGTTTGAAGTTGGTAAATCATGGTAGTTTGGGCCAGAACCCCTCTAAATTCTTTTAAGAAAAAAACAGATGTCAAAACAGATGTTTTTGGGCCAGAGCCCACGCAGTATTGTCTTTTAAAAACCCAATAAGCTTTTCTTTTGGTCAAAGCCCACCTGATTCTTCTTAAATCTATGGTTAAAGAAATTCTGGGCCAAGACCCACGTTTTAACCAATTGAAATAAAGTGTTTTGGGCCAGAAAACAAAATGGATTTCCAAGTCAAATTTTTCCTTAAAATAAATCTGAGACTTTATTCGATAAAGAAATAGCGAGTACATTTTTAAAGGGATATATATATATATATATAAGTCATTTGGCCTTAAATTCAATTCATTTCTTAAGGATAAATGTGCAAAATTTATAAAGAGTTTCCTTTTCTTGTAAAATCAAAATGGTCCAATTTTTATACGCCCATAATTAAAAATTGTTTAGGCAAGGATGTTCTAGAAATGTATTAAACGGATTAACCCGGTCCACATGTGAATCAAGCATTAATAAAACCTATTCACCCAAACTATAAAATAAATAAACTTTCTATCTTTTTATAGAAAAACTATTATCCTTACATATAAAAGAACATAATTATACCCAGATATTATAAATCCGAACCTAAATACCCTATATGTAAAGGGAATATATTCAATTCTTTTTCAAAAATGATATGCAAAATGACAGGCTTTCTTTCAGGAAATAAACACTAAGTAAACAGTTCATGCAAATACTCACATATTGGAATTCGAAAGTCAACCATATAGTACGGATCCTTCATACTAGGGTGCCTAACAACTTCCCTAAGGGATCACGTAACCCTTACCTAGACCTTTTGATTAAGAAGGATTTTTCACGGTGTATGAATAAACCCTTCAAAACTGGTTTTCCTAATTTCCTAAAAATTAGGTGGCGACTCTTTTAAAACAAAGTCCGAAAGAGCACCAATAATTTCGAAGTAGCTTTTTTGAGCGCTAACCCTGCCCGTGAAAATGCAAACCGTTACAGATGGTGACTCTGCTTGGGACTTAAAGATTCTAACAATACCAATATAATGTGGGTATATTTTCTTTAACTGTTTATATGTTTACTTTTCTCGCAATTATCATATCATTGCATATCACAAGTCCGCCACTCCTGGCATTTATTTTACACTTTTTTCCAAAGGAGACCTAGCGGAGCACGTTGTCGTACCTTCATTATAAAACCAAAATATTTCTTTTGGAACCGTTGTGAGGCGGGGTTGGTTCGTGGTCGACCAACAGCCCTAACGGTTCAGCCCCAGTTGTTCGTTCGGGTTCCTGATTTTTTGTGAAAAGCCCACTCTTGTAAAACTATGATAGAACTAAGACAAATCTCTACCGAACTAGAGCATTCATACCTAGAAGAGCTTTGGGTTTCTTAGACCTGCCTGAAGCTCATTAAGAGAGACCACCTTGTGTTCGGACGATCTATAACCTGAAGAGCACCGCATCTCATTTGTGTGCTATGTGGAAGCATTTTTAGTGCCTATGTGATGAACCATTGACCCTGTGGGGATGGGGGAATCTCATCTATGTTCTGTTTTGTAGATGGAAGACCACATCCGTTTTGACATACTTGTCGAGAATCCGGATTTATTGAGGGTTTGGTGGGCATGGTTAGGTGATGCTCACAAAAAGAAAATTAGCTACACTGTTATATCCCGCCTTTTTGCATAATCGGAAAATTTGAAATAATTGTGAATTATGAGAAAGAAGGCTATGTTTGAATTTTCTTAGTAAGTGTATGCCGGTTATGGAAGTATGAATGCGGAAACGTTGGAAAGGGCGTAAGGGCAAAATTGGAATTTTGGGAATGTGTTTCGAAAATTACAAAACGAGATTGTAATGAATTGGGCCAAAAAAATAAATAAGAAAATGAGGCCCAATTTGGACAAGAGGTGGCCGGCCATGTTGAGGCCCAAGTCCACCAAAATTTGTAAATTTTCCATGTGCCAAGCATGTGGTTAATTAAGGGGGTTATATATATATGTGTGATTATCCATAGAAGTTTCAAGAAAAATCAAAGAAAAATCAAGAAAAAAAAAGAAGAGCCATTCGGCCCCAAGGAGAAAGAAGAGAGAAAAAAGAAAAGAAAATTCCTAGCCCTTCAATCTTGGTTCTAAAAATTGTAATCTTCATATATTCTTAGTGAGCTCAAGGTGCTCTACAAGTTGGTATAATTTTCAAGTCAAGGGAGTGCTTGTTTTGGCAAGAAGAATTCATTGGAAGAAGGTAAGAATCTCATGTTTTCTTTAATGTTATGGAAGATTTATGAATGTTGGAATAAGTGGAATTGCATGGAAATTATGGAATTGTGATTTTGTGTGTGTAAGCCGTGTGGTGTGTGTTGTGTTGTGGCCGTGTATGTGCATGGTTGTGTATGGAAGATGTGTTAGATTTTATGTTGTATTTTAGTTGTGGTTATGATGTAATTCATGTTGGAAATGGAAGTTGAATGAATTAGGTTGAAGGTAGGAATATGGATGTTGGCCGTGAGCCATGGGAAAGTTGAAATGAAGATGAATTGCTTTGCTTGATATGTTAGTTGTGTAGTTATGATCCTTGTATTGTAAGTATAGGAAAAATGATGTAAGTTTGTATGAAAATGGAATGTGGAAGTTTATGTTGATTTAGTATGAATTTATGAAATGATGGGAATGAAGTGTTTAAGGCGTAGAATATGATTAAGGTTGATGAATTTGGATGATGGAAATGTGTTATGAACTTGTATGTTAAAGATTGGAGGAGTTGGATAAATTGTGGTTTTGGTGGAAAGTTTGTATGCTTTGTACATTTTATGTATATCTTGTATATACGTGGTAGAAATGTTATAATATGTTCCCGAATAGAATTGTAATGATCTTGATTAATATGTTGAGATTGAATTGGAAATATGAAGTTGGAAACGGAAATTTTTGTGTTATGTCGGAAAAATGGCTAGTTGTGCCATATTGTGCATTTTGTAATACTTGTCGTTATTGTTGGATTGTTGGGTTGTTGTTGTTGATATATTAAGCCGAGTTGAATCTCGGGGGTGTCATATTTATAGGGGAGGTGCTGCCGGAATTTCGGTAGCCAAGTATAACCCCAAGATCGAAATGTTAACTTGCATGAATAGTAACTGGTAAAGATGACCATTTGCAGTTTTTGGACGAAACGGGAATTGAGATTTGAAGAGCGTAAGGCACAACCAAGGTATGTAAAGCCTTCCCTATCTTTCTTTGGCATGTTCTGAGTGTAACAGGCTTGAAAGCGAGCCTTGATTGCGCTTCTGCGACTCACAATCCAAGATTGAAAATAGCGCCAAATCATTCAGTAAGATTGAACCAATTTCCTCTGAATTGACCTATAAGTATGTAACCTCCATAAACGGAGTCGAAACACTTCAAGATGATTATGCACGACTCCCTAAGGTTTATTATCCGTGATTTACGTACTTTACCATGGTTGGGTCCGAGGTGGGCCCACAAAACCCTGATACTCCCGGTATGGCTCAAATTGATCTATTTCTGTCCGTTCTTCGTAAGTAACTCTTAATTATGTTTCCGTCCGCTAACTAATGAGTATTATGACCATCTATCTGAATCTTGATATTAGTCTGACATCTGGAACGATTCTGGACACTCTGTTCTGCTATAATCTGACTACTCTGATTTGATCTGTTTTCTGAACTATTTCAGTTTTATTAAGTCTGTATGTCGGTCTGTATGTATATGGTCTCTCATGGATCTGTTCGTGGATGTCTCAATGCTTCCTTCACTGCGCCCGGCCGGAGTTCGTGATTCGTGCACCTCATCGCATTGTTCACCGCGTCCCTCGGATGTGCGGGCGGGATACTCGTATCCGATATGATCCGATATGATCCGATTATGTGATATTACGGGGATGGCGGCCGTGATGGCATTTGATACGATTCGTCGTCCACCGCGTCCCGTATTACGAGGGCCGGGTTCGTTACCGCGTCCCTTATTAAAGGGCGGGATACGTACGTATGTGATTGGGATTTGATATACGATATGTATGTACGTATATGATTATGACTCGCATGCATGATTACATCGCATTACGATTACGTACGTACGATTCGGACTCGATTACCGTCGACATACATTTGAGATACGGTTCGTCGAGAGTCTGTCTGTCACACTTTCCGTATTTACGATGCATTGTGCCTCCGTCGCCGCAATTCCTAAATCGACATAATAAGATTACGTACGTACGCTCCGTAAGTCCGACTCGCTATGATTCCGTACGTACACTCCGTAAGTCCGACTGCTTATGATCCGACGTAAGTCGACTCCGCTACGAATCCGATTCTGTCCGCTTTATTTACGTATTTCGTCGCTACGATTTTACATATACGACTGCGGTTATTTTAATTATGTATATTTTGTTTCCGCTTTACATACTCGGTACATCTTCGTACCGACCCCCGTTCTTCGGGGGCCGTGTTACATGCCCGCGGTACGGACGCGCGCACGGTACGCCGCGGTTTAGGTTATCGGTCTGTTGTTTGGAGAGCTCCCTTTGATCGGAGTCGATACTTTTGGTATATATCTTTTGTTGTCTGTTTGTTCGTATATATGATCATTTGGGTATGGCGGGGCCTGTCCCGTCTTCGATTCTCGTTACGTATGTTAGAGGTCTGTGACATGTTTGTGGGTTGTGGGTTGTCCTTTGTCCGTAGGTACGTGCGATATGCGACTTTGTACGATATAATAGCCCTAACGGCACGTACGGGTTTCGGTATGTATGTATATCTGTATATGTATGTTCGTGCGATGCACCTTATATCTGTATGAATTTATGTATGTTTAAATGGAATTAGCCGGTTGGTATGTCGGATCTGTTAGGTAGGTACGTATGGGTGTCCAAGTAGGACACTAGTCACGGCCCACGGGGTTGGGTCGTGACAAAAGTGGTATCAGAGCGGTCGGTTCTCGGAATGTCTGTAGGCCGTGTCCAGTAGAGTCTTGTTTATCGGTGTGTTGGGCCCCACATCTATAAACAGGAGGCTACAGGGCATCTAGGATGTTATGTTACCCTTCTTTGACTCTTAGATCGTGCGTTAGATCTGTGTTATCAGGATGTTTTCCCTTCTGACGAACTGTTATATTTTTCAGTAATGCCTCCGAAGAAGGCGACGGCTGCCCAGAAGGGCAAAGCGGTGCCAGAGACCGGAGAGACTAGTCGGGCCCAGAGGGTTACTAGGGCCCGTACCCAGGCTATGCCCGAGATTGTGCCCCAGTCGGAGGGTTCAGCCACTCCGCCACCAGATGAGGCCGGAGCAGGCCCCTCAGCAGTTCCGGTGCCCGCCCCTCAGCCCGGCGAGAGGACGGGACATTGAGGAGGCGGTCCGGTTGGACGACGATAGTGGGCGGACGGGTTCGCGGACGCGGACGAGAGAGGTGACGATGATGACGGGCGTGATAGCACGAGGTTCGCGATTTCGACATGTGGTCCCCCGAGTTCTTCGGGTCTAAGCCGACGAGGACCCGCATGATTTCATTCGGCAGATGCGGCGCTCGTTGGGATTAGTCGGGCTTCACCGACCGAGTACGTCGAGCTTCGCACATAGATTGCGGGATGTTGCCCTAAATTGGTATGAGTCTTGGGGGTTGTCGAGGGGTGAGAGTGCTCCCCCAGCCACATGGGACGAGTTTACGGCTGCCTTCCTCCGCCACTTTTTACCACCAGAGCTGCGGCGGGCGAGAGTTGATCGGTTTTTGCAGATAAAGCAGAGGGGCAGGAGTATTCGAGAGTATAATTTGGAGTTTGATTCTCTGGCCCGATATGCGCCGACGATTGTGGCCGATATGGAGGACCGGATGCACCGGTACGTGATGGGTTTGGACCCCTATTTGGTTGATTGTTGCATGGCGATGGCAGCACAGACCGGTATGGACATCGCCCGGCTGCAGGCTTACGCACAGGGGGTAGAGGACCGGCATAAGGAAGATCAGTCCGGTACAGATTATGACAGGAGGCGGCCCAAAAGGGCCAGGTCAGCGGGGTATTCCGGAGATTCCCGAGGCGGATGGCCTCAACAGCAGTCCGGTAGGTCCCCCTCCGTCAGGCCGGAGTGCACAGTCCGCCGGCAGACGTTTTGATGATGCAGGTCCGTCTGGGGCCGGTCAGAGTTCCAGAGCATCAGGCCCGCAGATGAGTAGGGGTTCTGGTCAGTCTAGGCCACCTATGCCCCGGTGTACCTATTGTGGTAAGCCCCATCCGGGGGAATGCTACCGTGCTACGGGCGCCTGTTATTATTGTGGCAGTTATGATCATATTGTGAGAGAGTGCCCGTATAAGGGTGGTTCAGGTGGCTCAGCCCAGCCCACTGGGTCAGTTGCTGGCTCATCTTCTCCTTCAGTGGCCCCGCGCCCCACAGGGCGGGGTATGCCAGCGCCGGCAGGTCGCGGCAGGGGTCGCGGCGGAGCTCCCAGTACGAGCGGTCCTTCGAACCGCATATACGCTTTGACTGGTCGGCAGGACCCAGATGCGTCGCCAAATGTGGACCCAGGTATGCAATTAATCTTTTTCTGGAAAATATGTGCATCTGATCTGTACTGTGCTCTGGTTAACTATATTCTGTGTCTCTGATTGCGATTTTGTACGCCATATTTCTGCGTCCCTGCTTTCGGTGAAGCTCTGTTTATTACACCCTGTGCTTCTGAATCTCATTACGTATCTGCTTAATATACCTCTGTACATCCGACTCCGATCATAATTCTGTCCGATATATTTTGGTATGTCTGGTTCTGACTTCAAATCTGTCTGATAAATCTCTGTACATCTGACTCTGATATGACTCTGTCTGATATATTTCTGTATGTACGCACGATCGCGGATCCGTCCGACATACGTCTGTACATCGACCTCGACCGCGAATCGTCGGTATATGTGCCTATACGTCCGACTCGATTTCGAAATCGTCCGATAAATCTCTATATGTCCGACTACGATTATAGATCCGTCGATATACCTCTCGTACGTACGGCTCGATTTTGAAACCGCTTACGACGACGTCGGATTTTGATTTAATGTCGCACTTTCGTGCTTCTGACTCCGGATATAACTTCGTCTGACGTCCGTTTGACTTTCTGGTTCTGGTTAAGATTTACGTCCGCCGTATATCCGACTTAAGACGGTACGAACAGCCCTAATACGGTGATATCGGAAAAAGATGGATGAAGTTGGAAAATGAAGGCCTTTACAAGTTCTTCGATCAAGTGTGAGTATGTACTTGGCCAGAAGACCTTCCCCCGAATGTGTTTGCAAAACCTATAAGGTTGATTTAACATTCGAGGACGAATGTTTTAAAGGGGGGGAGGATGTTATATCCCGCCTTTTTGCATAATCGGAAAATTTGAAATAATTGTGAATTATGAGAAAGAAGGCTATGTTTGAATTTTCTTAGTAAGTGTATGCCGGTTATGGAAGTATGAATGCGGAAACGTTGGAAAGGGCGTAAGGGCAAAATTGGAATTTTGGGAATGTGTTTCGGAAATTACAAAACGAGATTGTAATGAATTGGGCCAAAAAAATAAATAAGAAAATGAGGCCCAATTTGGACAAGAGGTGGCCGGCCATGTTGAGGCCCAAGTCCACCAAAATTTGTAAATTTTCCATGTGCCAAGCATGTGGTTAATTAAGGGGGTTATATATATATGTGTGATTATCCATAGAAGTTTCAAGAAAAATCAAAGAAAAATCAAGAAAAAAAAAAAAGAAGAGCCATTCGGCCCCAAGGAGAAAGAAGAGAGAAAAAAGAAAAGAAAATTCCTAGCCCTTCAATCTTGGTTCTAAAAATTGTAATCTTCATATATTCTTAGTGAGCTCAAGGTGCTCTACAAGTTGGTATAATTTTCAAGTCAAGGGAGTGCTTGTTTTGGCAAGAAGAATTCATTGGAAGAAGGTAAGAATCTCATGTTTTCTTTAATGTTATGGAAGATTTATGAATGTTGGAATAAGTGGAATTGCATGGAAATTATGGAATTGTGATTTTGTGTGTGTAAGCCGTGTGGTGTGTGTTGTGTTGTGGCCGTGTATGTGCATGGTTGTGTATGGAAGATGTGTTAGATTTTATGTTGTATTTTAGTTGTGGTTATGATGTAATTCATGTTGGAAATGGAAGTTGAATGAATTAGGTTGAAGGTAGGAATATGGATGTTGGCCGTGAGCCATGGGAAAGTTGAAATGAAGATGAATTGCTTTGCTTGATATGTTAGTTGTGTAGTTATGATCCTTGTATTGTAAGTATAGGAAAAATGATGTAAGTTTGTATGAAAATGGAATGTGGAAGTTTATGTTGATTTAGTATGAATTTATGAAATGATGGGAATGAAGTGTTTAAGGCGTAGAATATGATTAAGGTTGATGAATTTGGATGATGGAAATGTGTTATGAACTTGTATGTTAAAGATTGGAGGAGTTGGATAAATTGTGGTTTTGGTGGAAAGTTTGTATGCTTTGTACATTTTATGTATATCTTGTATATACGTGGTAGAAATGTTATAATATGTTCCCGAATAGAATTGTAATGATCTTGATTAATATGTTGAGATTGAATTGGAAATATGAAGTTGGAAACGGAAATTTTTGTGTTATGTCGGAAAAATGGCTAGTTGTGCCATATTGTGCATTTTGTAATACTTGTCGTTATTGTTGGATTGTTGGGTTGTTGTTGTTGATATATTAAGCCGAGTTGAATCTCGGGGGTGTCATATTTATAGGGGAGGTGCTGCCGGAATTTCGGTAGCCAAGTATAACCCCAAGATCGAAATGTTAACTTGCATGAATAGTAACTGGTAAAGATGACCATTTGCAGTTTTGGACGAAACGGGAATTGAGATTTGAAGAGCGTAAGGCACAACCAAGGTATGTAAAGCCTTCCCTATCTTTCTTTGGCATGTTCTGAGTGTAACAGGCTTGAAAGCGAGCCTTGATTGCGCTTCTGCGACTCACAATCAAGATTGAAAATAGCGCCAAATCATTCGGTAAAGATTGAACCAATTTCCTACGAATTGACCTATAAGTATGTAACCTCCATAAACGGAGTCGAAACACTTCAAGATGATTATGCACGACTCCTAAGGTTTATTATCCGTGATTTACGTACTTTACCATGGTTGGGTCCGAGGTGGGCCCACAAAACACGATACTCCCGTATGGCTCAAATTGATCTATTTACGTCCGTTCTTCGTAAGTAACTCTTAATTATGTTTCCGTCCGCTAACTAATGAGTATTATGACCATCTATACGAATCTTGATATTAGTCGACATCCGGAACGATTACGGACACTACGTTCGCTATAATCGACTACTACGATTTGATCGTTTTACGAACTATTTCGGTTTATTAAGTACGTATGTCGGTACGTATGTATATGGTCTCTCATGGATCTGTTCGTGGATGTCTCAATGCTTCCTTCGCTGCGCCGGGCCGGGTTACGTGATTCGTGCACCTCACCGCATTGTTCACCGCGTCCCTCGGATGTGCGGGCGGGATACGTATCGATATGATCGATATGATCGATTATGTGATATTACGGGGATGGCGGCCGGGATGGCATTTGATCGATTACGTACGTCCACCGCGTCCGTACTACGAGGGCCGGGTTCGTTACCGCGTCCCTTATTAAAGGGCGGGATACGTACGTATGTGATTGGGATTTGATATCGATATGTATGTACGTATATGATTATGACTGCGTGCATGATTACATGCATTACGATTACTGTACGTACGATTCGGACTCGGTGCAATCGACATACATTTGAGATACGGATTGTCTAAGAGTCATGTACGTCACACTTCGTATTTACGTCTGCATTGTGCCTCCGTCGTACCGCAATTCTAAATCGACATAATAAGATTACGTACGTACGCTGCTTATGATTACGTAAGTCGACTCCGCCTATGATTACGTCCGATTAAGTCGACTCGCTACGAATCCGATTATGTCCGCTTTATTTCGTATTTACGTTTACGATTTTACATATCGACTCGGTTATTTTAATTATGTATATTTTTGTTTCCGCTTTACATACTCGGTACATCTTCGTGCGACCCCTTTGTTCTTCGGGGGGCGTGTTACATACCCACAGTACGAACGTACGCCGCACGGTACGCCGCGATTTAGGTTATCGATCTGCTTTGTTTGGAGAGCTCCCTTTGATCGGAGTGATACTTTTGGTATATATCTTTTGTTGTCTGTTTGATACGTATATATGATCATTTGGGTATGGCGGGGTCTGTCCGTCTTCGATTACATGTTTGTACGCGGTTGTCATGTTAGTAGTGCGATATGCCATATAATGTTTGTGGGTTGTGGGTTGTCATATGTATGTTGCACCTTATATCCGGTAGGTACGTGCGATATGCGACTTTGTACGATATAATAGCCACTAACGGTTGGGTCGACAAAAGTGGTATCGTAGGTTTCGCCGTGTAGTCTTGTATGTGTATGCAATCAAATTTGTTAAGGTCATTAATGCAAAAAAAGGCCATAATTGAAATGATCAGTCATATTAGAATTAATTATGTATGTTTATATTTGGTCAATTTTTAACTATTTTCGTGATTATGTCCTAATTTTTCCTTATATCATCAATTTTGATCTTTATTTAAGTGTTTAATTTATGTATGTTTAACGTGACCCCGCCCCACCCCCGACTTCTCTCTAAAAGGGGGTATACCCCCCCCCCTTTTTGTAAAATAACCCCGCCCCCAACTTCCCTTTGGTGAAACCCCAGCCACCGCCTTGAGATTTCATCCTCTCTCTCTACCAAAAATGGCAAAGTTACAGAGTATAGCTGATGAATACAGCTATTGCATGTTCGTTATGGTGAAACCATTTAATGTCCCACTCGATTTCATGATCTTTTCATCCAAACATGGTAATAGATCTTTGTTTTACTCATTTTTTCAAATTTTCAGTCAAACTCATGATTTTCTTTTGCTTTTAGGCTATATTTTTTTTATTGTTTTTCGTAATTTCCTATTGGTCTTTGGCTGTTGGTTCAGATCGACCCAAGAAGGGTTAGATCTGACCGCATGTGTTGCCTTGACTTTAATTCTAGGTCGTTGATTTCATTTGTTGAGTGTTTTGGTTCTGGAAATGGATTTGTCCCACATCGCTCATGATAGTCTTGGATGAGTTTTTGGGGTTCTATTTATAGAACCCCACTCTCACACCAAAAAAAAAAAAAAAAAAAAAGAGGTCAGAAAACAAAAAGAAAAAATAGGCAGATAGAAATAATAGAGGAAAAAGGTTTGAAAGTGGAAGAAGTTGAAAATTTCGATTTTCAAAAGCTTCTTAGTAAAATTTTAATACCTTGACTGAAATAATTGAGGTTTTTTCTTTGTTCTAAAATATTTTCTTGCTTTATTTTTATCTCACGTGGCTTGGTGGTTAGGGTGGAAGCATAAGGCTCCCAAGTCCATTCTTTTCTTGGCTGCAAGGTAACTCTTGATTCATTTTATTTCCTTATTTAGAATTTTGCCTAGTATGAGTGTATTTACATTAGTTAGACTGCTTGGTGTTTAAATGTTTGTTGATGATGGTTCCTATTGTTAAAGGCTGCCCTATTTATTTGTTTGTTTAACTTATGATTTACTTGAGGCAAAATAGTTGAACCGGTATGAATGTTATGTTGAAACTCATTAAAAAATAGGCTGATTAGACTTCATGGTGGCTTGTTTGTTTATGTGACTTTAACGTTCTTTGTCTACTGTGAAATGGTGTTGTTGAGGTACCTTGACATTCATTTTTTTCCTTCCTTCTTAAATAACCTTACTCACATAGAATAGAGTAAAGATAGGATCAGTTAACAGTTTGCTTTTTTTAGCAACTAATATTCAGGTTTAAAATGGAATCAGGTTCAGTTTTGGTTTGTGAATTGGTAAACTATTGAAGGAAATACCTGTGATCATGTTCTCACTTAGTGTAGGACAGAATGTCTACTAAATTGCTTATGTTTTATAACAAAATCCTAGAACTAATGTGATTAAGGATCTTGAGTATGAAATCTGTTTTTCTTTGGTTTGATCAAGGCTTTAGTTTCTTGTCTGAACTTGTTTCTTTAACATATAATGTTCATAACTTGTCTTGTATAATCCATTTCACAAGTCCTACATTTGGAAAATGGTCTGTCCCTAAGTGATAAGAAGTTTGGTAAAAAGGAAAAAATGAAAAAGAAAGGATCCACTTTTAAGAACTGTAAGACCAAGTCATCATTTGAAGATTAATTAAGATCAATGCAATTACTCTAATTAGCTAGAAAGATGGTCATTAGTTTGTAACTTGGTTAGTGATCACTTTTGTTGTTGAAAGATATAAAAATGGAAGGGAACAGTTGTCAAGGATGAAAATATGTTCTACTATCTCAGATCATCTTGTTTGTTAGACCTATCCCCATCATTTGTCTTATCGAACTAGTGAAGCAATTTGTCATGAAAGTAGATTGGTATGCCATACACTCTTTGCATCTGCATTGATACGCATTCATGAATAGACCCTAGTTTGATAGTGTCACGACCCAACCGGATGGCCGCGACGAGCACCCGATGCTAACCCGCCCGGGCACCTCTTAACATACTTTCACATTAAATCTAGGTGAGCCACATAGCTGAATCGTACTTTTCATTCATCATCATACAAATCCGATCGGGCGACAATTCACTTATATCATCATTAGCAACTATGCCCAGATAAATGTACATGAGCCGACGAGGCTTAACAAAATAATATCCCAAAATATAGGCCGACAAGGCCAAACATATCTAACCATATACACATGTCTACGAGCCTCTAAGAAGAATACGTCATATCATATAGGCGGGGCAGGACCCCGCCGTGCCCATAAGTATGTACACAAAAGAATCTATACCAAAAGCTGTGGCTCTGAATGAAATGGAGCTCCGCTATGTAGTCCCTGAGAAAATAAAGCTATGGATCAAGTTTGTCTCCCTGGCCACTTGCGGGGATGACGCGGCATCCACAACAAAAGGACGTCAGTACGAAGAATGTACTGAGTATGTAAAGCATGATCAATATCAATATGAAAGCATAATAGACAACATGTGAAATAACATAGTATGGGAGATAATAGAATCATCGTCATAGCACTTACTTGCTTTCCATAAGGACATTCCATTTCTATTGCGTATCCGTGTACATACATCTATATCCGTACTCATTTACCTTTCGTATCCGTTTTCGTATTCATATTCATATTTCCCTTCATGCTCATGTTCATATCATATACATTGCATATACATAGCCATTACTTAGCATTTACATATACTTAGTATATTCGTACTCATATTGATGTCATAAACATAGCATTTATATAGCATAGCCGACCACGAAGGTTCGGTGTTTCACATACCTGGCCCTACTAAGGCTCAGTGTCATACATACCTAGCCCTACCAAGGCTCAGTGTTATCCGTACCCAACTGCAGTGGTACCCGCGCATTACATATATACATATCTGCTATATTCTACCTAGCCATATAAGCTCGGGGCTTCATAATAGCCACACATGGGCACATATACATATAAGCTCATAAGCATCTTTAGCAGCTTGGAGTCTTTATCTTAAAATCACCATAACTCTTGATCCCGATACCGTATGAGGGCCCACGACCTATGGTTGGAAAGCCCTGTTAATTATCTACAACTTTCATTTTTGGTGTGTTTCCAAATTCTAAACTTATAATAGCGTTTTGGCCCCTCCAAGGCTGATCATCCGAAAACGTATCCTTAAATCATCCTTTTGGAGGGCTTATGCACATATTTGGCTTAAGGGTGCTTCTTAAGACTTGCTCAACTTCCCATGTACTACTCATATCACTTTTCATATATTCTTTATAAAGCCCCGACATGTGGGCCCCACCTTAACTTACGGTTACGAGGGCTATTCATCAAGTAACGTGTTAACTGATTTACTCCATACGGTCTCCAATGTCATGTATATATTATTATACTCAGATAATATAATCTTCATCCCTAATCCATTTATAACTTTGCTCTCCATTGAGCTCATACTAAGCCGCCTACAGTCTAGTAATGCGAAATTTCCCGGGGTGTAACACCCTTGGTGTTCGCCATAGCCTTGCTAGGCATTATGGTGTTTCCACCGGACGAATCGTTGGCCATAGACACCCGAGTGATCTAACTTGCGCACGCTATCTTCTATGGTATAACCAAGGACCAGGAAATAAGGCATTTTGGCTTGGCACCCATCATCTTAGCTTACATTTTCATGGCTTTAGACAAATGCCGGAATGGCTTCCGATACTTCCAAGGATGTAGCATGTTTTTACAATGGTGGATTATTAAACACGTCAACATGGCTAAGGAATTCCAGTATCTGAGCAACTACAACAGGATAAACCGCCTTACAAATTATTGCCCGAACCTTGGTTACATGTCAAAAGGGGCGTGGGCAAGTTTCTTTGAGGAGCTGACTGAAGATAGGGTCCAATGGATGTTTCCCGACTTCATATCGAAAATTATGGTGGTTCGAGGTAAGAATTGTCCTTTTGTGATATTGGCGAGGGTTCGAGGAATCCGCCCTTATTATCCATCTCGGGTTTTAAGGCAGTTTAGTAGGAGGCAAGTGATACCTCCGGTCAGAAATCCTGAGCAGTTCGTCAATGAGCAAACAGAGCAGAAGATCAAGAACGCCGGGTTGATCCTCAGAGAATGGAATGGTCGCGTGAGTTAGGGTCCAGATACTTTAGCTCTAGACAGGTTCGAAGCAGGGTGTGACCCAGGGTATCATGAATGGCTACAGGGACACTTGGCCTATGCATTCATCCCAAGGCCCACACTCCCTCACGAGGCCCAAGAAGAGGAGCGTCCGAAGGAATGTCCAGAAGGAACGGATGTGTATTTATCCAAGATCTTAGAAAAAATAGATCCGGTGATAATCTGGATGGAGATGTCCAACCACGACTTCAAATTCAGACCACCCTTCGGAGGGTGAAGAGGGCCAAGACAATCCAAGCCTTGACATCAGCCGCAGGAGGAGAACCCTGCTGATTTACTAAGCCCCTTGTTGATTTCATCATCTTTGTAATCCCTTGGGTGGAGATATTTTTATTACTGTTTATTAACTAATGATGATTTTTTGGGGGTAATGGTTCACTTTCAAAAATAGTACTTGCATGTTTCAATCAATTAAGAGAGCTTTAACTCAAAAAGGCTTTAGGAATGCGAATAGCATAAATGCCTGCAAATTACATAAATGCTTGCTACGTGCTTCACATGCCTATTTGCTATGTGTGTTATCATATATTAAGGCTTGAATATATTTGATCCGATGATGTAAAATTACATACCAAAAGAAAAACCAAAAGCTTGAAACTTACCCAAATTTATCTCCATTAAAAGGTTGACTTGCAATGGCAAACCAAGGAGAACAAGAAATGCGGACCCTGGGAAAGACAACGGAGATGTTGAGGGACAAGGTGCTATAAATGGAGAAGCACCTCCAAGAAATATGGAGGAAAATTGAGGAAGTGGATAGATTGCTAGAGATGGTTGGGAATCCGCCAGAGGGCATACCCCAAGAACAATATTATGGGAATGTCCCAGAAGGAGTTAGGGACTTGGTGCTGAATTATATACCTTTAGAGAGATGGCCTGTGATGCCTAGAGAAGGGACTCTGGGAGGAGTGAATGAAAACCAAGGATCTAGATAAGACTCGTGGGTGACAGAATTAGAACTGCCAGAAGAGTCGGAGCCTTAACAAGAAGCCTCCGAACCCGTCGAAGAAGAAGAACCAAGAGAGGGAGAGGAAGAGCCTCAGGATATGGAGGAGGAGGAATTGAAGCCTATTGACATAGAGGCTGAGGGAGAGGAAGAACCATTTGTGATGTTTCCTGAGTTTGCAGAGGAGGAGAATGATGCCAATGAGGAATCTGACTACTATGCGCCAACCAACGAGGGATCTGACATCTATGCACCATCACCCATGCTGGTACCTACAACCTCTACTATGGCGTCAGAGAATTTTGGAAGGGCAGGCCCTTCTGAACCTGCTTGGTGGGGAGTAGCTTTCAAATCCCATTCCTTCCTATTCAGAGTGGCTTCATGGCCTGTCACATGTAAGGAGGTATATGAAAGGATGGTCGCCACAGGAGTGTCTTACACCACTAGGGCTAGGTTGCCGCCCCCCGAGTTGGTGTATGCATACAAAAGGTGCCCGTTCCATCGCAACCAGGCTAGTCATACCTTGAATGAGTGTCTGGGGTTGAGGAGAAGAATTTGTAGCCTGATTAATGATAGGATCATTGGGACTTTGTGGGGGCCACACACCCTACTAGTTCATAACCCTATTATTCCTGGAGAAGGAGTCACCACTAGTACTCAGATCTGGCGGTATGATTTCACAAACTTTGAGGAATCATATGCCCGCATATTCTCAACTCTGGCTAGTCTAAGAAAGATCAGATCTGTGGAACCTGCCCATGAGCCCGGACCATTAGGGCCCAACAGGAACAAGTTTTGCCTGTACTATACAGGAGCTATGGGGCATGACATAGAAGAGTGCCACGTATTCAAGCTTGAACTTGAGCACAAGATCAATACAGGAGAGATCTTGGTCATCTTACCACCATAGTACTGAGATGAAAGGAAAAATGAAAGAGCGAGCTCGTAAGGACAGCGACTCGCGGAACTATATTTTTGGGTAGATATTGGGTGTCCCTATTTTTTGCACATAAAAAGTTACCCCCTTCCCCATAAATATTGTAAGGAACCGCGTCGACCTGACATCCCTATGGAGGGATAAGCGAAAAGCCCTAGTCGGGCCTGGTCTGGGATGTCTTTAGATAGGTTTAGCCCAAAGGATATTTAGAGAGCATATATATCCTTCTTTTGTAAAACAAACTACGATAAGGCCTGACTTCCCCTGGTGAGATACGTAGGCAGTCTACGTAAGATTCAGCCCCTACATGATATAAATTAAAATTCCCCCCATTTGTTTAATTTCTGTAATAGGGAAGGCTTTGCCAAATTAAGTCAACCATAAAAGCCTATTGAACCAAGCCCTACCCAAACATCAAAAGCCCATAAACATCCGAGCCTTTTAGAAAAAAGGATCAAAAGTGTTCAAGCTTAATATATCACTTTGTGTGCCATGTGCACTTTAAATATCCATGTGTGATATCTTGCCTTTATATTTTTGATATGTAACTAACTTTGTCTACCGTTGAGTTATTCTTCTCTTATAGAACAAGGCCAATTAGCGTAGTACCGAAAGCTGGCATACTTCACAAGATCCAAAGCCACGTGAGCATCCCTCACAGACAAAGCCAAAGAGGAGATGACTGGTACCCCTGATAATGAAAATGAGCTCGCTCTCTGGGTCAGAGATTCCTAAGACCCACAAGAGGTATCATCTCAAGAAGTTGTGATTGCGATATTACTGACTACCATTACGGCTCTCAAAGAAAAGGTAGCTAGGAATGAGGAAACAAATATGGACAAAGACGCCTCGACAGAGAAAAGAAGGCCTCCTCCTCCATTTCCTTCGCTGAGTTCACCAATGCCCAATCATTTCCCTATATATCCACCGGGAACCATCCCAGCTCCACTGAGCTCCACCAACCCAAACCATGCTTTTCCTTCTTACCGCACTCCTCCACCTACAAAATACACTCAAATCCCAGGGACCACTCATTCAGTTCTTTCTTACCACGTTCCTAAGCCTATTTTCATTAATTAGATAAGCTAATTACGCGCTCCAACTCTGCCAACTAGGCAGACCACTGCTGCCCCGCTCAACCATACCACCAACCAGGTCTTATTCTTCACTCCCAACATCCCCAGCGAATGCTCCCCAGGGCATAAGGAGCTAGATCATTATAAAGAAATGGAAAGGGCTTGGAGAGCCAAACAAGATAATCATGAAAAAGATATGGAGAAAAAGATGAAGGTATTACTGTAGAAATCCAACAGATCTTCAAGAAAGGCTACAAACCTAAGATATGATGACCTGTGCATGCATCCAGATTTATACAAACCAGAGGGGTTCAAAATCTCAAAATTTGAGATATTCAAAGGGATAAGGAATCCCAAAGTGCACCTCTGATCCTACTGCGATCAATTGGTCAGCGTAAAGAAAAATGAACCTCTAATCATGCGACTATTCAGTCGTAGTTTGACCGGAGAAGCCGCTGAATGGTTCACAACCCAAGATATGCGTCAATGGCACAATTGGGAGGACACGATAGAATCCTTCATGGAAAGATTTCGCTTTAAGGTCTAAACAGTAGCATCGCTATTACCTTGAAAAGGTCAAGCAAAAATCAACAGAAAACTATAGGGAGTTTGCCAGCAGGTAGAAGGCCGAGGCAGCTCGTGTGCAGCCACCAATGTGTGAAGGAGAGTTGGTCTCTATGTTCATCAGATCCCAGAAGCCTGATTTCTACGACAAAACCTCTTATTTTATTGATCTTCTAAATCTAAAATTCGGGCATTTCCTTCAATTGGGTGGTTTTTGGAACTCTACTAAAACGAAGAAAGAAATCAAGTTTGCTTATCTCACTTAACTTGATTGAATCCATTATGGATTCAATAAATCTAAGTAAATTGTAGTTTTGTTTTCCACTTAGTCTTTATTTATTCTCCCATCTATATTTTTTTGTATCTATTTTATTTGGATTAGATTTGTAGTGCCAATCCAACACAAGTCCTTTTTTAATATTTTTTATTGTTTTCAATTGAAATTTCTTTTGCTTTTTTTTTTTTTCAATATTCAATAATGTTATCCATGGCTGGAAGACCATTTGCTGAATTGGTCAAAATGTGAGAGGCTATAGAAGATGGCCTCAAATCCAGGAAAATAGTTAGTGTCTTTAACAAGGCATCTGGACAAACTAATGCAGGAATCTTTCGTAAGAAGAATGAGGACGTGGAAAGCATATCCCACATTCCGAACCCAAGCCCAAAAGAACCGCAATCCTCCCACATAACTACACCCGTCATGAATTACTCTGCACCTGCCTATGATCTAACACCTGTGTATTACGCACAACCAAGCTTCACCACCACTGTACTGACTTACATGGCTCCGCCTGGTGTCCGTGTGTGCGCTCCCAGTTACCAAGCTCCACCCAACTAAATTATTGCCTCGTACCAAATAACCCACCACAAGCATATCAACCACCCTAAAATTACCAAAATCAACCGCCACCCCTAACATATAGTGCTACACGTCCTGCTTTCAAGAAGAGGCCGGTAAGAGAATTCACGACGCTCCTCGAGCTTAGGGCTCGGCTTTTCGAAAGGTTATTGGCTGCGAGTTTGATTCAAAAGGTCCCGCCAAAGCCTGCACAGCCGGGGAACAGATTTTATAGGGCTGATCAAACTTGTGCCTATCATTCAAGAGGAAATAGGCACAACACAGAGGACTGTATAAATCTCAAACACAAAATTCTAGATCTGATTGACAAGAGGGAGATCATTTTGGAAACCGCAGCTCCCAATATGAAAACGAATCCGTTACCTAATTATGGAAGAAACAGAGTCCACATGATTGAGAGGAATAAAGATTGGGAAGCTTGCAGAGCATTAATCCCCAGAGAAATCGAATCCCTGGAACACACAATATCCTCTCTCACACTCCTGGAGCGTCGCAATTTCAAGGTTCTGGTCCCAGCGCCGGGAGACACGAAAGCAACATCGAGGTTCAGAACCTTGATTCCAGCACCCGTGGTAGCACAGATGGCACAACAAATTGCTCTCACACCCAAAAAACCAATCATTGTACAAGCAGCCATAGTTTAGGGCATGACCCGCTCGGGGAGGTGTTACGCTCCAGAAGAGTTAGCTCAAAATGCTACAAGGAAAGAAGGCACCCAAAAGAGGGCAACAGGCGAGGAGAAGTCGAGGATTTCGCGTGGCACGTAGCCCAAAGACTACTCCATCATTGAGCATTTGAAGAAAACATCGGCACAAATATTGGTGTTGCCATTACTAGCCAGCTCCTCATCACACAAGCAGGCTCTCATGAGAGTGTTAGATGATGCACACATGCCAGCTGGTACAAGCAGCGAAGATTTGGCTGGGCAGGTAGCCCACATCATCGGAGAACACAAAATCTGTTTCTCAAAAGAGGAGTTGCTAGTAGAAGGGACCTCTCACAACAGGGCCGTTAACATCACTGTGGAATGCGGAGGCAAGGCAATAGGGAGAATGCTTGTGGACAATCGATCAGGGCCCAATATTTGCCCCATCTCCACATTAACACAGCTCAGCTTCGATATGAATAAAATTCATCATGGCGGGACAAACGTCAGGGGATTTGATGGGTCCCAAAGTGACTCCCTTGAAGAAATAGACCTGAATATCCAGGTTGGACCTACCTTTTTCACAGTAAAATTTCAGGTCATGGAAATCACTGCCAATTACAATATGCTCTTGGGAAGACCCTGGATACACTCCGCTGGTGCAATCCCATTATCTCTGCACCAGGCCATAAAATCTAAATGGCAGGGACGGGAGATTGTAGTGGCAGTTGAGAAGGATATTCAGAAGTATCCTTACAACATCGTTCCTGTGATCGAAGGGAGCCCTCACTTGCCAAACTTTCATGTAGTGAAATACGTTGGGGCCACACATGCAGAGGAAGAGGTCGATAAACCCATGCCAGCAGTTTATAGAATGATTGCCTCTACCATGCGGAGGAATGATTTTGAAACAGGAAAGGGTCTAGGAAGGGACCTTGAAGGGATAACAGAGCCTGTGCAAATCCCAAAAGAAAACTACCACTTCGGGCTAGGGTATACCCGTAACGAAGATGAGCTCACAGGGCAATCAAGAGAGAGCCTAGAACAAGGAATTTACCTCATCCAATTCCGGGTCTGTACCAGTCATTGCCCAAAAAGATGCCGATGCTAAATGAAGAGGAAACTGATGGGAGTCTCGAGTCGCTGTTCCAAGAAGAGGGATGTTACGCGGTCGTTGAAGAAAGTCAAGAGACACCCGACATACGCAGTCTGAGGCCGAAAGAGCGCCTGAACAATTAAACATCCACCCCTCTATGGGCTTCTCAGTAGAGAGATGGATTTTTCTTAAAACCTTTTGCTAAAAGCGGCGACATCGGCTGAGGCCCAGATGATCGCCTTTTCTAAATTACTTCGTGGTGTTTAAAAAATGGAAATGGTCCGACGTTGTTTCGAACAAAGACCACAGTTGTAGTCAATTGTTCTTAAATTAATGAAAAGCCTCGATCTACATAAAACTGCAATTCTTACCAAATAATAATAATGATTTTCTTAAAACTAACTATGCGTAACAAGTAATAATAAACCTAACTTTACTTTTCCTTTCCTTTTCAGTAGTAACCATAATAAAATAATTGAAAATATCATGACGTGTCGTGAAACGAACAAGAAAAATAAACAACAGGAATACGAGGAGTACGATGAATCTACAATGATGCCAGAGGGACTGGTAGAAAAATTGGAAGAATTAGAAGAAAAGAAAAAGCCGAATATGGATGAAACTGAGGTGATCAACCTCGGTGATGAAGAGGATGTCAAGGAAACACGAATCAGTGCTCACTTGGGAGCTCCACAAAAAGCAGAGCTCGTAGCTCTATTAAAGGAGTACGTAGATGTCTTCACTTGGTCATACGCAGACATGCCAAGATTGAATATTGAAATTGTATCCCACATATTGCCTATTAAGGAAGGCTTCACTCCAATTAATCAAAAGACCCAAACATTTAAGCCTGACATGAGTATCAGGATAAAGAATGAAGTGGAGAAACAAATCGATTCTGGAATAGTGGAGGTGACGTCCTATCTCACTTGGGTGGCCAACATAGTGCAAGTACCTAAAAAGGACGAAAAGATTCGAATCTGTGTGAACTAGTGAGATCTCAACCGAGCCAGTCGAAAAGAAAACTTTCCTCTCCCAAACATCCACATTCTAATAGATAACTGCGCCAAACATGAACCTGCAGTCATTCGTGGATTGTTTCGCCGGGTACGATCAAATACTCATGAGCGAAGAAGACGCTGAAAAGACAGCCTTTATCACTCCTTGGGGGGTCTACCATTACAAGGTGATGCCGTTCAGCCTAAAAAATGCCCACGTACATGAGAGCTATTACCTTGTTCCATAATATGATGCATCGAAAGATTGAAGTCTATATGGACGATGTCATCATAAAATCAAGGGAAAGCTCGGAGCATACTGTGCATTTACGTAAGTTCTTTGACAGACTTCGCAAATTCAATCTAAAGCTGGACCCTGCAAAGTGTACATTTAGAGTGCCTGCAGGTAAATTGCTAGGATTCATAGTCAGCCGCAGGGGTATTGAACTAGACCCTACCAAGATTAAAGCAATTCAGGAGCTACCGCCTTCCAAAACTAAGAAAAAAGTCATGAGCTTCCTGGGAAGGTTGAACTGCATTAGACGATTCATAGCCCAGTCAACTGTTATTATAGGGCTAATCCTTAAGTTGCTCATGAAGGACGCTCCCATAAATTGGACAGAAGAATGCCAAGAGGCATTTGACAGAATCAAGAGATACCTTTCCAGTCCTCCTGTTTTGGTACTGCCCAGGCCAGGGAGTCCTCTGTTACTGTATCTGTTGGTATCAAAAAAAGCTTTCGGGTGTATGCTCACCCAGCATGATAAGAAGGACAAAACAGAACATGTCATCTACTATTTGAGTAAGAAGTTCACTTCCTGCGAAGTGCGGTATACGCTCGTAGAGAAGACCTATTGTGCTTTGACCTGGATCGCCAAAAAACTGAGACATTACCTATCCGTATTTACCACTCACCTCATATTCAGAATGGATCCGTTGAGATACATTTTCCAACAACCAATGCCTGTGGGAAAGTTGGCTAAATGGTAGATGCTACTAAGAGAATTTGCCATCGTCTACGTAGAAAAAAAGGCAATTAAAGGACAATCCCTAGCGGATCTGCAAGCAGAAAGTCCCGTAGATGATGAACTGGAACCATTACAGACTTTTTTCCAGACGAGAAAGTGATGGCCATGGAAGAAGAGGTGGCAGAACCATACTGGGGCTAGAGATTGTTCTTCGATGGAGCAGTCAACTACAAAGGATCAGGCATTGGAGCGGTGTTGATATCAGAAATAGGGCAACACTATTCGATGGCCGCAAAACTCAACATCAGATGTGCCAACAACATAGCGGAGTACGAAACATGTATCCTTGATGTGGCGTGATTTTTATGCCACAACCAATACTTTTCAGCTATAAGTTTTACTTGTTGTTAAGCAAGTCGGTGTGATTTTACGTGTTTTTTTTTAGTGTTTTTCGGTAAAGGCAGATTTGGCACAATCACAGTTGAAGGCAGCTCCAGGTCGTAAATTGAAGTTTACGACTCGTATTCTACAATACGGGCCGTAATCCATGGTCGTATTAAAGGATTTCAGAAACAAAAAGTCAAATTGGGAAGATGGTGATTTACGAGCTGAGTTTACGGACCGTATTTCAGTTTACGGTTCGTATTCCATCACGTATTTAGTCGTTCAAGCGTTTGGCAGAAAGTCTGAGATTAGCAAGAGTGAAAGACGACCAAGCAGTTTACGGACCGTAAACCACTTTACGGTCCGTATTTTGGAAGGTTGAGTTGCACACAACTGGGAAGCTGACGTGGGCGTAAACACTAATTACGGTCCGTAATGTCACGACCCAACCCCGTAGGCCGTGACTAGTGCCCGATCTGGGCACCCAAATTCATCTATCGAACGCTATCTCAAATTATATCAAACACGTCCAATTATCCAACCGGGGCCGACAAGGCTATGTTTCAACTTTGGATGATTTCCGGAAAAATTTGTTTTACTGCCATCCAGAATAACCCACGCACGCGAAATACCAACAAAAGGCCACACGGGGCCAACAACACAACATATATACATATGCGAACCGGCCGCCGCGGCGAATGGGGTCGCCCAAACACAACATATACATACGCATACGTACGGCATGACCCTAACCCACAAACATGTCCACAGACCTCTAAACAGACAGACAGAATCATATGACGGGACAGGGCCCCGCCGTACCCTGAACCAATATACACAAATATAACAAAAGCTTGTGCCAAAATTTGGGCTCCGGGACAAGGAGCTCTTCAAGATAGGCGAATGGGGATCTAAGGCGGCGGTTCGCTCAAACGTGTATCTGCGCACCGCGGCATGAAACGCGGCCCCGAAGAAAAGGGGTCGATGCGGAATATGTGAGTATGTAAAGCACATAACACAGTAAATAGAACCACACCCGAACTGGACTTTATCAAAATAAATATAGAAATCAGGGAATCAAAACTTGCATGTGAACTATATCTCATGTATATCCATATCATGTCATCAAATCATTATATACATACAGCGTACCCGGCCCTCCGGGGAGGGACTCGGTAAGTAAAGTCATGTAAACATCATCTATAGTAATCATGAAATCATGTAATCATATGCATATGCCGTACCGGCCCTCTAGTGAGGGACTCGGTGAATAGGATTATCAAATGCCATCCCGGCCGCCATCCCCATACCATCACATCATCATGTCATCATATATATACATATATAGCGTACCTGGCCCTCTAGTGAGGGGCTCGGTGAATAATGCAATGAAAGCGTGCACGCAGTACATACCCGGCCGGGACTCGGTGAAAGGCTTATTAAGCTTGCACGAGCGAGTAGTGAGAAAACCATATGCAATATAAAACATACAATGTTTTCCAAGACTCGAAAGAACCATCCGGACGATAGATCATTTAAAGGAGATCGAGACAATAACCATAGATCATACCTTTCGGAGTTACGACGGAATGGGTCAAAGACAAAACCTTTGGGATCATTTGTACATGGCAAAATAGATCGTAGAACTCAATGGAATAGTCAAGACGATCACTTTTTAATAATCGGAAATTATTCAAAAGTCATACTTGCATAACACTCAAAATAAGTCAATTAAGTTACCGTGGAAAAATCTCGGAATTGGGGGCCCACCTCGGGTCAAATGAGGCGGCGTACACAATTTACGTTTAATACGTTTCAAGACATTACTTATGAAAGTTTTAGGGTAATCGGATCCTATTCATGCAAGTTCTAGGTTTCAGACAATTCTTTCCAACTATTCATAAGCATTTAATTCAATTCTACTGAATGAATAGTAGTCAAATTCAAGCCCTCGGACTTCTAGGAGTAGAGTCATCCCGAGGCTCGTATCTTAGCCTAACATACCTAGGACATGCCAAGAGAAGGAAAGAGCAAGCTTTACATACCTTATTCGCTTCTTAGGTATCGGTCTAAATTCGACTCCCGTTTCCCCCAAAATCTGCAATTGGTCACAATTACCAAATGTCATTTGTAAGCCTTAGGAATACAAGTGGGAAATAATGCTTGTCTACATAAATTTCGACAGCATTTCCCCTATAATCACAACATCCCCGAGAATTCATTATATACCTCGCATTTTGTACATTTGAATATTCCGAGTTAATGGCGGGAAGATAAGGACAAGGTTACAATTTTTTTTAGAATGTATAGGTTGCGTATTCATCGTTTTATTGGAATGGAGCATTAAGGGGAAATTTAGGATAAGGAGAAATTGGAGGCTAAAAGTTGGAAAAATAATTTCATGAAATGGCCAAGGTGTCCATGTTGGCCAATTAATTTAAGCCATTAAAAAGGGATAGGTGTCTATCTTATATTGCAAGACATGCATATGTGGGCAAGGGTTGACCAAGTCAAGAAGTTATTCATCTTTTACTGCATAAGGAAATTTCTAGAAAATTAAAGAAAATTGGAGAAAATGAAGAGGGGCATAACCGGCCACCTCTCTCTCTCTCTCTCTCTATATATATATATATATATATATATATATATATATGTGGGCATGTGATGAAAAAAAACAAGACAAGTATTCATCTTTTATTACTCTAGAAACATGAAGAAAGATGAAGAAAAAAAAAGAAGGAGAAGGCACGGCCAAGGAAATTTGGCAGAACCAGCCCCATAGAGTGGATCATGAAAATTATTTTCTTCAAGTTTTCATATTAATTGAAAGGTCCTCGTCAACGTGGATGGGTTGTTGAAGCAAGAAAAACACCGGTTTGTGCAATTGGCAAGCCTAGCCGAGAGGAAAGGTTGAAGAGAAAAGGTGAGGTTTAGTCTTCTTCTTGTGTTTATGGATGATTGGTACACATTGAGATATGTAGAAATGAAGGAAACTATGAAATTATATTTGTTGAAGTTTGTAGCCGTGTGGTGTGTTTGCCGTGTGTATATAGAGTCGTGTTCAAGTGATGAGTTAATTGTATTCAACATGTTTGCGTGTTGTTGTAATGTGTAGAAAATGAATAAACTTCATGAAATGATGATGTTGATGTGTGGCCGTGAGAATGAGAAGTTATATAGAAGTGAGGACTAATTTATTGAGCATGTTTGGATTGTTGTATTATGGACGTTTGAGCATGTTGTAGTGTTGTGGGCTGTTTTGAAAGTTAATATGGTTCTAATACGTTTTCTTATATTTATGAAGGTAATGTGGTAATGTATGGAATTGTTGGCGTAGTATGGGAATTTGAAAGAAAGAAACGCATTATTGTCGTATTCATTAAGTTGGAAGGTTTCGGGTTTCATAGCATATTGTTTGAATTGTCTTGAATACTTTGTGGATTGTTCGGAATATTCTTATATCCTATCTGGATGGTTGTTGGTTGGGTTGTTGTTGATAATTGGCCAAGTTGAACTTGGTGGGATGGAGTATTTATAGGGGAAGTGCTGCCAAAATTTCGGTAGAAAAGTGTTACTTCAAAACTCAACTTCTATAATGCACTAATTACTGTTTGGTAAATTTGACCAAATTGTAGATTAAAGCGGTAGAGCTCGAGTTTGGAGTAGCGGAAAAGGCGGAAAAGGTATGTAAGGTTTCACCTTCCTTCTTGGCATGTCTTAGATGTATTAGGTTTGGATATGGGCCTCGGGGACGATCCTATTCCTAGAAATCTAAGATTGAATTTGACCCTTTTTCATTCAATAGAATTGAATTAAATGTTCTATGAATAGTTGGAAGAGTTGTATAAACACTTAGGACTTGCACAAATAGGACCCGACTACCTTAAAACTCTCGCAAGTGATGTCATAAAATGTAACATATGTAAATTGTGTACGCCACCTCATTTGACTCGAGGTGGGCCCACTTTGTTCCGGATTTTCTTTATTGCTCCGTTTATCAAACGATAAGTGATGTAACTACTCTAATGAGAATATGCCTATGATAAATATGGCAAGAATGCTTCCATGACTAAGAGTCTTAAGTTAAGAATTTAATACGAATACGAAAGTGTTAAACTAGTTTTTGATCTTTAAGTTTATTCCTTGGTTATGATACTATTTTCTAAAGATTTCAAGCATATGAACTAACGTTTATGATGTCTATGATTTCGTTTCATGTTTTCTTTTAACATTATTTTCCGTTAACAGTTCCGACCTTATGTCACTCTAATAGATATATGATTTCCCTTGGACCCTCCTGCATGCTTATATAACATATGTATATGAGATATGTATATGTACATGGGGTGGGGGGAAGGGATACATGGGGGAAATGGGAAGGGAAACATGTTTCATTGCCACCGGTCAATTGCGTTATCATCCGGACGCGGATGCCGACGCGGATATATGGGCGAGCCGACGTGTTTCGGCGCTATGTGGGCGGCCGACGTTGTTCGGTGCTATGACATGACACAATATGCTATGACATGACACAATATGCTATGACATGATACGATATGCTATGACATGATACGATATGCTATGACACGACACGATATGCTATGACATGACACGATATGCTATGATATGCTATGATATGATATGATATGATATGATACACTATGATATGATATGATATGATATGATATGACATGACATGATATAAGTTCTACTTTCTATTCCTATGAAAAGAGATTTTTTTTAAAAGAAAAAACAGGCATGCGTGGTATCCGGCCAAAAAGGCATTCATATGTACGAGTTACTCTCTTACCTCATTATTCGTTCTATGATCCCATGATGTTTATATTCATGCTTGATGCTGCTCATTATGCTGCTCTCTGTACCTTACATACTCAGTACATATTAAAATGCTGACACTTCTTCGGGGCCGCATTCATGCCGCGCGGTACACCTGTGGGGAAGACATTAGCGAAGGTGTTCCAACGAGATTGGCGAGCTCCATTTTCTCCAGAGTGCTGCCGAGTCAGTGTATACCTGTGTTATAGTATCTGATTATGTTAGAGACTTACAGACAGAGTCATGTATATAAGATGTCCATTGTGAGCGGCTCTTGAAGCCGTCGTATTGCTATACATGATATTACAGGTTTTTGTACGGTTGCAAGTTTTGTTTGATTTGAAAAGATATAAAGTATGTTCGTTTGTCGAAAATTTTTCATTGCGCATCCGTGATCTAGTTAGGGCCCATTATGACTACGAGTACTATGACAGTCAGAGGGTTCGCTCGGACCTAAGTAAGGGTCGAGTGCCCATCACACCCTATCGGATTAAGGGTGTGACAAAGTGGTATCAGAGCGGTTCGTCTTGGGAGTGTCTGCAAAGTCGTGTCCAGTAGAGTCTTGTTTATGGTGTGTAGCGCGCCACATTTATAAACAGGAGGCTACGGGACATCTAGGATGGTTACTCTTCTTTGGTATCTCAGATCGTGCTGTAGAGCCAAGTTATAGGAAATGAGATCTTTTGTACTAATCTTTGATTTCGGCAGAGGAATGACATTGACAGGCGGAAGCGATCGGTATGGAAGGTTACAAAGCATACGTGTAAGCAAGAAAATGTGATATGTGTAGTCGTGCTGAGCATATGAGGTAAATTTAATATCTTCAGACCTTTGTGAATATTGAGAGCCCTGTGTGGCTATGATATGATACAATATGATGTGATATGTACATATGATGATGGCCCTGTGAGGCACTGTTGGTATTTCCTGCGTGCAGGTTTTGGGAATAGTAAGAAATACAGAGAAAACTCTGCCGAAATTTTTCTAGAAATAATACGAGAATGGGATACAGGTTGGAAAATATTTTGAAAGAGCCGGGATAATAGTAGCGATGAAAGTTGACTGAGCTGTAAAGTGCGGTTGCCCTCTAGGAATAAGTTAGCTGTGGAATGAGTAGTGAAATAGTCAATAAGACGGCGGCGGAAATATGGTAGTAAGGAAATTTGGAAGGACTTGTGCTACTAGGCGATGATTTAGAAAGGACTGGCAGGTTTGGATGAAGTGATATAATTAAGATAAGCGTAGGAGGAAAAGGAATCGTGACGAATAGGAATGTATCGATCAGATAGCGGGTAAAATGTGCTGTGGGGACGTTTTGAAATCTGGTAAGGCTCCGACGTACTCTAGAATATGTAATGAAGGTTGTGCGGTGAGGTGGACGCGATCATACCGGCATTAACGCACCCGATTTCATTAAAGTCTCAAGGTTAAGCGTCTTTGAAGTGAGAGCAATTTCGGGATGGGTGACCCCCGGGAAGTTTTCCCGAAAATCCTACAAATTCGATGTAAGGAGCGAATAAGAAATTGGAGTAGTCTAGGAGAGATTAGAGTATGTGGAGCGACCAGAAACCTTAAGAGGAGGCGTAGAACGGGCCGAGTTAGGTTGGAGTAGTCTAAGAGAGATTAGAGTATGTGGAGCGACCAGAGACCTTAAGAGGACGCGTAGAACGGGCCGAGTCAGGTCGGCGAAGGGAAGGAGTTAACGGAAAGAGAGAAAGTAAAAGAAAGCGGGACAACGGTATAGTAATAGGTCAAGATGTGTGTAACGGAGGGCATAAGTGCCATAAGTGACGGGACAGTGAAGGGCTAAGTTATGGAAGGACGAGGAACAAGGCAGAATGAACGCTAGAGAATGACTGGTATGATACGGATAAAATGTGAACGAACAGAATACGTTTTGAAAATGAGAAAAGGACTAGGTAAGAGTAGTGTGTTCTGAACGACACAAAGGTAGCATAAGATTTCTCGGGTGCAGAAAAAGAAACAGGTATGAATGGGTAATGGTATAAGCATACCCTTAAAGGGGGGAAGTGGGTGAGAGAAATGCAAGAGTGGGATAAGAACAGTTAATACGATAATGTGTTTGGTACGGACGTCTGGGCTACTAGCGAGGTCGGAAAACCAACAATAAGTGTATAAGAGTTAGGATGGTGTTTGAGGCAGTGTGAGGAGCCTTACAAAAACCTCGAATGACGGGACACGATAAAATGGAAGTGTATGAAGAAAAAGGGTATGACAAGAGGATGGTATTGGATAGCTATAAAAAGATAGTATGAAGGACAGCAATAGATATAAAAAGGGAGCTCTCCCGAGGCGATTATGCGACCCCGCAGGACTAGCTGAACATTCGAGGACGAATGTTCCAAAGGGGGGACGGATGTTATACCTCGCATTTTGTACATTTGAATATTCCGAGTTAATGGCGGGAAGATAAGGACAAGGTTACAATTTTTTTTAGAATGTATAGGTTGCGTATTCATCGTTTTATTGGAATGGAGCATTAAGGGGAAATTTAGGATAAGGAGAAATTGGAGGCTAAAAGTTGGAAAAATAATTTCATGAAATGGCCAAGGTGTCCATGTTGGCCAATTAATTTAAGCCATTAAAAAGGGATAGGTGTCTATCTTATATTGCAAGACATGCATATGTGGGCAAGGGTTGACCAAGTCAAGAAGTTATTCATGTTTTTCTTGCATAAGGAAATTTCTAGAAAATTAAAGAAAATTGGAGAAAATGAAGAGGGGCATAACCGGCCACCTCTCTCTCTCTCTCTCTCTCTCTCTATATATATATATATATATATATATATATATATATATATATGTGGGCATGTGATGAAAAAAAACAAGACAAGTATTCATCTTTTATTACTCTAGAAACATGAAGAAAGATGAAGAAAAAAAGAAGGAGAAGGCACGGCCAAGGGGAAATTTGGCCGAACCAGCCCATAGAGTGGATCATGAAAATTATTTTCTTCAAGTTTTCATATTAATTGAAAGGTCCTCGTCAACGTGGATGGGTTGTTGAAGCAAGAAAAACACCGGTTTGTGCAATTGGCAAGCCTAGCGAGAGGAAAGGTTGAAGAGAAAAGGTGAGGTTTAGTCTTCTTCTTGTGTTTATGGATGATTGGTACACATTGAGATATGTAGAAATGAAGGAAACTATGAAATTATATTTGTTGAAGCTGTAGCCGTGTGGTGTGTTTGGCCGTGTGTATATAGAGTCGTGTTCAAGTGATGAGTTAATTGTATTCAACATGTTTGTGTGTTGTTGTAATGTGTAGAAAATGAATAAACTTCATGAAATGATGATGTTGATGTGTGGCCGTGAGAATGAGAAGTTATATAGAAGTGAGGGACTAATTTATTGAGCATGTTTGGATTGTTGTATTATGGACGTTTGAGCATGTTGTAGTGTTGTGGGCTGTTTTGAAAGTTAATATGGTTCTAATACGTTTTCTTATATTTATGAAGGTAATGTGGTAATGTATGGAACCATTACGTAGTATGGGAATTTGAAAGAAAGAAACGCATTATTGTCGTATTCATTAAGTTGGAAGGTTTCGGGTTTCATAGCATATTGTTTGAATTGTCTTGAATACTTTGTGGATTGTTCGGAATATTCTTATATCCTATCTGGATGGTTGTTGGTTGGGTTGTTGTTGATAATTGGCCAAGTTGAACTTGGTGGGATGGAGTATTTATAGGGGAAGTGCTGCCAAATTTCGGTAGACAAGTGTTACTTCAAAACTCAACTTCTATAATGCACTAATTACTGTTTGGTAAATGTGACCAAATTGTAGATTCTGGCGAATTTAGAGCTCGAGTTTGGAGTAGCGGAAAAGGCGGAAAAGGTATGTAAGGTTTCACCTTCCTTCTTTGGCATGTCTTAGACGTATTAGGTTTGGATATGGGCCTCGGGGACGATCCTATTCCTAGAAATCTAAGATTGAATTTGACCCTTTTTCATTCAATAGAATATTGAATTAAATGTTCTATGAATAGTTGGAAGAGTTGTATAAACACTTAGGACTTGCACAAATTGGACCCGACTACCTTAAAACTCTCGCAAGTGATGTCATAAAATGTAACATATGTAAATTGTGTACGCCACCTCATTTGACTTGAGGTGGGCCCACTGTTCCCGGATTTTCTTTATTGCTCCGTTTATCAAACGATAAGTGATGTAACTACTCTAATGAGAATATGCCTATGATAAATATGGCAAGAATGCTTCCATGACTAAGAGTCTTAAGTTAAGAATTTAATACGAATACGAAAGTGTTAAACTAGTTTTTGATCTTTAAGTTTATTCCTTGGTTATGATACTATTTTCTAAAGATTTCAAGCATATGAACTAACGGTTATGATGTCCATGATTTCGTTTCATGTTTTCTTTTAATATTATTTTCCGTTAACAGTTCCGACCTTATGTCACTCCAATAGATATATGATTTCCCTTGGACCCTCCTCATGCTTATATAACATATGTATATGAGATATGTATATGTACATGGGGTGGGGGGAAGGGATACATGGGGGAAATGGGAAGGGAAACATGTTTCATTGCCACCTGGTCAGCTAGCGTTATCATCCCGGACGCGGGATGCCCGGACGCGGGATATATGGGCGAGCCGACGTGTTTCAGCGCTATGTGGGCGAGCCGACGTTGTTCGGTGCTATGACATGACACAATATGCTATGACATGACACAATATGCTACGACATGATACGATATGCTATGACATGATACGATATGCTATGACACGACACGATATGCTATGACATGACACGATATGCTATGATATGCTATGATACGATATGATATGATATGATACGCTATGATATGATATGATATGATATGACATGACATGATATAAGTTCTACTTTCTATTCCTATGAAAAGAGATTTTTTTTTAAAAGAAAAAACAGGCATGCGTGGTATCCAGCCAAAAAGGCATTCATATGTACGAGTTACTCTCTTACCTCGTTATCCGTTCTATGATCCCATGATGTTTATATTCATGCTTGATCTTTCGCTTTCATTATCTTGCTCTCTTGTACCTTACATACTCGGTACATATTCCGTACCGACCCCACTCTCGTGGGGTGCGTTCATGCCGCGCGGGTACACCCGGGTGAGCTGAAGACGTAGCGAGAAGGTGTTCCGGCGAGATTGGCGAGCTCCATTTTCTCGGTCTTTGCCCAGAGGTCGGTGTATACGTGTGTTATGGTATCTGATTATGTTAGAGACTTTGCAGACAGAGTCATGTATATAAGATGTCCGTTGTGAGCGGCTCTTTAAGCCGTCGTATTGCTATACATGATATTATAGGTTTTTGTACGGTTGCAAGTTTTGTTTGATTTGAAAAGATATAAAGTATGTTCGTTTGTCGGAAATTTTTCATTACGCATCCGTGATCTAGTTAGGGCCCATTATGACTACGAGTACTATGACAGTCAGAGGGTTCGCTCGGCCCTAAGTAAGGGTCGACTGCCCATCACACCCTATCGGATTAAGGGTGTGACAATTCAACTAGTGTCAAAATATCAACAACAACAACCACAACAGTACCAACGACATCCACAATCGAATTAAGATACGTTCTAGCATGAATAGTATTTCCTTCTATATAGTACGACGACTTCCAATCTAACTTCGCATTTCCAAACTAACATCGATGTTTTCATATTCATTTGCCAAGATCATTCCAATGCGATTCGGAGCATTTCATATCATTCTACAAAATATTTATAAAACATACAAAGATTCCACCAAAACCATAAGTCATCTGAAACTTCTAATCTTCGGCATAAATATTCATAACACATTTTCATCTTTGATTTCATTAACACTAAGCATAATTCGCACCTTAACACTTTCATTTTCATCATTTCATAAATCCACCATAAAGTCACAACACTTCCTATAACGACTTACCAACCAATCTTCCATGCCAATATAGATTAGCATCCTTCCAAATTCACCAACTAACATAATAATTCACATTTAGAACCTCATTTCCATAATTACATAAAAACTACATTAAAATCACATAATTCCCTATAATCCTTTCCAATAATTTTCCATGCCAACTTGAACCAATTTCTTTCCATTTCCATCACAAGGCTTCAACAACACAATTAACCATAACAAATAAAACTTTAATCATTCCTATCCATGCATACTATTTTCGGCCATGCACACACATATCTATAACACAAAGTTTTCATACTTTATATTCCTTTCCACATTCTACAACACATATATATATTTCTTCCAAGACAAAAGGATAGAATTTTACCTTTTTCTCCAAATTCTCCACTTGCCACCAAAGTAACTTTCTTGCCAAAATAATTACACCACGTTGAAGAAGGTCTTGAACTTAGTAAGAGTACTAGAAAATTATAATTTTTGGCCAAGGATTAAAGCTTCAAGAATTTCTCTTCTTTTTTTTTGTGTTGGCCGAATATGCTCCTTCTTTTCTTTCAATTTTTTTTGTGTTCTTGGTTGTTCTTGAAACTTCATGAAAATGAAGACTTGGTGGCCTTTTTATTATTTATCACATGGATTAAATCCGTGCGGGCTTGGACCATAACATGGTCAATGGCCGCCACCTCCGTGGGTTGGGGCCTTTCTTGTTTTTTTTTTTTTTGATTTTTCTCCAAGCCCACTTACTTGTAGCCCATTTGCAATTCATGAAACCATTGTTCACTTTTCCGATTTTACCTTCGCCTTCCGCCATTTCCATAACTCTGTATTGCGTCTTTCCCTTTTTCCCCTAGCCTTTCTTAATATTTTCACCTCAAGCTTTTCATAAACAACTTATTCGCCAAACAAAATTAAAACCATAGCCTCGCTCTTAACTTCCCGCGTTCATCTTAAATTACTCGAACGTACAAAGTGCGAGATATAACATCCTTCCCCCTTTAGAACATTCGTCCTCGAATGTTCATTAGTCCCGCAAGGTCTTGTAAGTGGTCTCGGGGGGGGGGGTCTCTTTTGTTACCTCCGTGTGTAGTTTCAACTATCACCCATTTCTTTATTTCTCCTTTGTCATCATCTTCCTATTTTTATCTCGTCATAGTGTCTTGACAAAACCACGTCTTTAGCATGCGCTTTTCTTGGCTTCGACAATACAGTAAAGCTTACTATATCTTGGGTTACTTCGCTGATGATATCCTCGAGCGTACTCACTTGCCAATTTAGAGTGCTAAACGTTAATGTCGGTGTCGTCATATACTTTACTCGTCGGTTCTGCTCAGCTGAGTAGGCGTTCCCCGCTTTCTTATCCTCATTTGAGGTCATCTCGCTTAAACCATCTTATACCCCTTCCCCCTTTTGGGGTGTACTTATCATTACTTGATTATACTTTGCCCTGTACCTACATTCGCTAATCTTAGTTAATCAACACTTTTGCTCTCGCCATTTTGATTCCGTGCCGTTGGCCTTTTTATTTTCCTCCTTGCCCGATTCTAGTCCGCTCTAAAATCCTACGCGACCTCTTAAAATTTTCGTCTACTCAGTATATTCTAAGTCCCTTTAGACTACTCTAGCTCCCCATTTATTTTTCCGGCTGAAATTGTAAGGCTTTCAGAAACTTCCCAGGGGGTCACCCATCCTGAAATTTCTCTCACCCTAGCACGCTTAACCTCAGAACGCCGATGAACTACGGTACTCTAACGCTGGTATAATCGCGTCCGCGTCATCACACGACCTTTATCACATAATTTCGGGGTAAAGTGAAGTCTGACAGATTCCCAGACGCCCTTATAACACAATTACTATTTGCCCCTCTCTCGTTTCCACATATTCACTGTCACCCATGGATACAACCATTCTTCATTTTAGTCTCTCGGGTTCCCAATAGCAATAAACACACCTTAACTACCGTTGTTTATAAATACTAGATTACTAACCCTCAGGTTTTCCATCTACCGCTATTACGCAACAATTATATCACAGACACGAACATATAAGAACATAAATTCTAGTGAGGATTCATGTACCGTAGCCGCGTCGGGGGTGCCTGCGATCTGCCTCCTCGTCGAGAGCAAACACGCGGTTCGAAGGACCGCCGGAACTCGGGACTCCCGCCGCGGCCTCTACCACGGCCCGGCCGGTGCCCGGTGTGCCACTGCCCGTAGGGGCGCATCGCTACGAGGAGGACGAACCGCGGCCGACCCGCCCGCAGGCTTGACCGCCATCCCGGACCGCCCCACCATGCGGACGGCACCTCATATATGGCCCCGACGGCCGCGAAGAAAACAAGCACCGGTGTCCACGACACTACCCCCAAAACGAGGTCTATCCCACAACGAGAACACCGGGGATAATGGGGCCTCGGCTCGACCGGGACCTCTATCCATCTGCGCGTTCCACGAAGCTCTCGGAGCCCGACCAGCTCCCCGAATACCCGGTACGATCAAATCTCCTCGCCCGAGAACCGTGGGGGTGCACTCGCGGCTCGGTCGGGGAGGGACGCTTATCGAGTTCCGCCGCCTGCCGAAACTCCCCCGAATACCGCCGATCTAGCCCTCTTGGACCGGCCCCCTATCGTGATCCCCGTCGGGCTGGCGCCTGTGTCGCTCTTCCATGCCACCTCGGGCATATGCAGCCCGTGCGATGTCCATGCGTCCACACGGCTGAGCAGCCATCGACATACAACTGTCAATCAAATAATCATCCAGCCCCATAATATACTGGTGTACCCTGTCATCCATATCCGCCACAACGTGAGGAGCGTATACGGCCCAAGGAATCAAACTCCAGCCGTACTCCGGGACGCTCACCACGCGCCGCCTCAAGTGTAAACACCCGTGTACCGGCTCGTCTGATCTCTGGGGGTAGAAAATGGCCAAGAAAGGCCTCCACGAACTCGTCCCATACGGGTGGGGGAGCACCCTCACCTCTGGACAGCTCCCATGACTCATACCAGTTGGCTGCTATATCGTGCAGCCGATACGACGCCAGCTCTACTGACTCAGTCTCGGAGGCCCTGACAAGCCGCAGCGTACGCCGCATCTCTCTGACAAACTCCTGAGGGTCCTCGCGGAGCTTTGACCCGAAGAACTGCGGCGGATTACGGGTCGGGAAATAGCGAGCCCCTCTCGGCACGCCGTCCGTCCGCACGGTCATCCCCTGCTCCGTGCCTGCGGACCGCCCCCGCTACTAGTGCGGTAAGTGGCGAACGCGCATCCCTCATTTGCTCGTCCCTCCGCCCACGAGGAAGGCACGGAGGCTCGGGCACTGGGACCTCGGGGGCGGGCGGTGGGGGCCGCCTCTCGTGTCGCGGTCGCTGTGCTCGTGCCCCTCGGACGGTGATGGAGGGCGGGAGCTGGGGCCGACCGGGGGCACAATATCCGGCCGGGCCGAGTATGGCCTGGTCACTCTGCGGCCCCGGCGGTCTCCCCTGCGATGGCGGACCTTGCCCCGCCACAGGCGACCGTCGCCTTTCTCGGAGGCATCGGCGAAAACATAGCAGATCGTTAGAAAAATAAGTCATCCTAATAACACCGCTCTATCGCACGATCTAAGATCGAAAGAATGACAAGTGTCCTACAAATGTCCCGTGGCCTCACGTTTATAGATGTGGTGCACAACACACCGACAAACAAGACTCTACTAGACACGGTGCGTGGACATTCCGAGGACTAACCGCTCTCGATACCACTTTTGTCACGACCCAACCCCGTAGGCCGTGACTGGTGCCCGATCTGGGCACCCACGCATCTATCGAACGCTATCTCAAGTTATATCAAACACGTCCAGGTATCCAACCGGTATATATATAAGGCTATGTTTCAAATTTGGATGATTTCCGGAAAAATTTCGCAGTTTCCTTTGTTTTACGGGCTATCCAGAATAACCCTGCACGCAAGAAATACCAACAAAGGCCACACAGGGCCAACAACACAACATATATACATATGCGGACCGGCCGCCGCGGCGAATGGGGTCGCCCAAACACAACATATACATACGCATCTGTACAGCATGACCCTAACCCACAAACATGTCCACAGACCTCTAAACGCGGACGTATTTAATCATATGACGGGATATGGCCCCGCCGTACCTAAACCAATATACACAAATATAACAAAAGATCGTACCAAAATGCGGGCTCGGACAAGGGAGCTCTTCAAGATAGCCGAATGGGGATCCTAAGTCGGCGGCTCGCTCAAACGTGTATCCGCACCGCGCGGCATACGAAACGCAGCCCCCGAAGAAAAGGGGTCGGCACGAATATGTACCGAGTATGTAAAGCACGAACAATAAATAAAAGAACCACACCGAGCTGGACTTTATCAAAATAAATATAGAAATCGGGAATCAAAACTTGCTCGTGAACTATATCTCATGTATATCCATATCATGTCGTAAATCATTATATACATACGGCAGTGCCCCGAAGCCGTATCGGGGAGGGACTCGGTAAATAAAGTCATGTAAACATCATCTATAGTAATCATGAAATCATGTAATCATATGCATATGCCATACCCGGCCCTCTAGTGAGGGACTCGGTGAATAGGATTATCAAATGCCATCCTGGCCGCCATCCCCATACCATCACATCATCATGTCATCATATATACATATATAGCGTACCCGGCCCTCTAGTGAGGGGCTCGGTGAATAATGCAATGAAACTGTGCACGAGTACATACCCGGCCCGGGACTCGGTGAAAGGCGTATTAAGCTTGCACGAGCAGAGTAGTGAGAAAACCATATGCAATATAAAACATACAATGTTTACCAAGACTCGAAAGAACCATCCGTACGATAGATCATTTAAAGGAGATCGGACAATAACCATAGATCATAGTCTTTCGGAGTTACGACGAATTAGGTCAAAGACAAAACCTTTGGGATCATTTGTACATGGCAAAATAGATCATAGAACTCAATGGAATAGTCAAGACGATCACTTTTTAATAATCGGAAATTATTAAAAAGTCATAGTTTTGCATAACACTCAAAATAAGTCAATTAAACAACCGTGGAAAAATCTCGGAAATTGGGGGCCCACCTCGGTCAAATGAGGTGGCGTACACAATTTACGTTTAATATGTTTCAAGACATTACTTATGAAAGTTTTAGGGTAATCGGATCCTATTCATTTGCAAGTTCTAGGTTTAAAACAATTTTTCCAACTATTCATAAGCATTTAATTCAATTCTCGAATGAATAGTAGGCAAATTCAAGCTCGGACTTCTAAGAGTAGAGTTGTCCCCAAGGCTCGTATCTTAGCCTAACATACCTAGGACATGCCAAGAGAAGGAAAGAGCAAGCTTTACATACCTTATTCGCTTCTTAGGTTGGTCTAAATTCGACTCCCGTTTCCCCCAAAATCTGCAATTGGTCACAATTACCAAATGTCATTTGTAAGCCTTAAGAATACAAGTGGGAAATAATGCTTGTCTACAGAAATTTCGACAGCATTTCCCCTATAATCACAACATCCCCGAGAATTCAACTCGTGTCAAAATATCCACAACAACAACCACAATAGTACCAACGACATCCACAATCGAATTAAGATACGTTCTAGCATGAATAGTATTTCCTTCTATATAGTACGACGACTTCCAATCTAACTTCGCATTTCCAAACTAACATCGATGTTTTCATATTCATTTACTGCTCAAGATCATTCCAATGCGATTCGGAAGCATTTCATATCATTCTACAAAATATTTATAAAACATACAAAGATTCCACCAAAACCATAAGTCATCCGAAACTTCTAATCTTCGGCATAAATATTCATAACACATTTTCATCTTCCAATTTCATTAACACTAAGCATAATTCGCACCTTAACACTTTCATTTTTCATCATTTCATAAATCCACCATAAAGTCACAACACTTCCTATAACGACTTACCAACCAATCTTCCATGCCAATGTGGATTAGCATCCTTCCAAATTCACCAACTAACATAATAATTCACATTTAGAACCTCATTTCCATAATTACATAAAAACTACATTAAAATCACATAATTCCCTATAATCCTTTCCAATAATTTTCCATGCCAACTTGAACCAATTTCTTTCCATTTCCATCACAAGGCTTCAACAACACAATTAACCATAACAAATAAAACTTTAATCATTCCTATCCATGCATACCATTTTCGGCCATGCACACACATATCTATAACACAAAGTTTTCATACTTTATATTCCTTTCCACATTCTACAACACATATATATATTTCTTCCAAGACAAAAGGATAGAATTTTACCTTTTTCTCCAAATTCTCCACTTGCCACCAAAGTAACTTTCTTGCCAAAATAATTACACCACGTTGAAGAAGGTCTTGAACTTAGTAAGAGTACTAGAAAATTATAATTTTTGGCCAAGGATTAAAGCTTCAAGAATTTCTCTTCTTTTTTTTTTGTGTTGGCCGAATATGCTCCTTCTTTTCTTTCAATTTTTTTTTGTGTTCTTGGTTGTTCTTGAAACTTCATGAAAATGAAGACTTGGTGGCCTTTTTATTATTTATCACATGGATTAAATCCATGTGGGCTTGGACCATAACATGGTCAATGGCCGGCCACCTCCATGGGTTGGGCCTTTCTTGTTTTTTTTTTTTTTTTTTTTGATTTTTCTCCAAGCCCACTTACTTGTAGCCCATTTGCAATTCATGAAACCATTGTTCACTTTTCCGATTTTACCCTTCGCCTTCCGCCATATTTCCATAACTCATATTGCGTCTTTCCCCTTTTTCCCCTAGCCTTTCTTAATATTTTCACCTCAAGCTTTTCATAAACAACTTATTCGCCAAACAAAATTAAAACCATAGCCTCGCTCTTAACTTCCCGCGTTCATCTTAAATTACTCGAACGTACAAAGTGCGAGATATAACACGTAAAGCGATTTACGGACCGTATTTCATCATGACGGGACTGAAGTGCAAAATCTGTAACTTATGTAATTTCAAAACGTATAAATAGTCATTGTAGGGTTTTATTAGAGGGAGTTCTCATATTTTTAGTTTTTGACTTAGAACATAAAATACTCTCAAGTTTTTGAAGGTTCTAACATCAATCCAATTATTCTCAATTCCTCTTTTATTCAAAGTAAGCAATTATGAATTCCTCAATTTCTTGTTTCTTGTTCTTTGTCATGAGTAGCTAATTTCCCTTACTAGGGTTGTGAACCCAATTGATGGGTGTTTTGTGATTGGGTTGTGATTGATATACAAATAATGGATTATTAGGGTTTGTTTATTCTTCATTCTTCATTCATAATTAATGGTTGCAAACATTGATTAAAGCCACACACCTTGATTTATTTGGGAAAATAATTAGGGTTGGTAAGAATAAACAACAAGAATTCAAAGCATTAAACTTTGTTTAATAAATTCACTTAGGAATAAGAAGAATTTACTTGGCATGATTAATCATTCTTCATAACCACTTTCTTATATTTGGGAAAATCATAGAAAGACATAATCTTTATTTATTGGGAAATAGTAGAGATTCACATAGAGATTAAGTGCATTCATATAATGATCCATTAGAAGTATATCAAGATCAGTACCCATGATCATACACCTATCTAACGGGGACACAACCTTAGTTTCTTTTACCATAAACTTCCACCAAATCAATATTTAGTAGTTAGTTACTAAAAACCCAATTTCTACCAAAATCATCGGATTAAGACATTAGACCTAAAATTTAGCATCTATGATTTTAGTAAACTTTTCACACCATATTCCCTGTGGGATTCGACCCCAACCTTGTTGGGTTACTATATTTGACAACGTCCGCATTATACCATTAATAGGTGTAATTTGAGCGTATCAATCCTCAGCCTCAAGATGGCGTTGCACATGAACATACAGGAGTTGTTGGTAATCGGGGACTCCGATTTGCTCATAAATCAAGTAAAAGGAAATTGGGCGACCAAAAACGATAAGATACTCCCATATGTGAGTCTGGTACAAAGATTGTGCGGGAGATTCAAGAGTATTGACTTTAGGCATACCCCAAGGGCTCAAAATGAGCTCGCAGACGCACTGGCTACAATAGCGTCTATAATCCAGCACCCTGAGAGTACCTACATTGATCTATTAGAGATCACACTGAGAGAAGGGACGGCTTACTGCGCCCATGTCGAGGCCGAGCCAGATGGCCAACCATGGTATGCTGACATTAAGGCCTATCTGGAAAAAAAGGAGATTATCCCCCAGAGAGTTCAGCAAATCAAAAGAAGACCATCAGGCGGTTAGCTAGTGGTTTCTTCTTGAACAAGGAAGTGTTGTACAAAAAGACCCCTGATCTTGGGTTGCTCAGGTGTGTGGACACCGAAGAGGCTACAAAACTACTAAAAGAGGTGCACGCAGGGGCATGCGGACCCCACATGAATGGATTCCTCCTCGATAAGAAACTCCTACGGATAAGATATTATGGGATGACCATGGAGCATGACTCTTGTAAATTTATACAAAAGTGCCATCAGTGTCAGATACACGGGGATCTGATCAATGTTCCCCCCACAGAATTACACGCGATGAGGTCGCCCTGATATTTCGTGGAATGGGGAATGGAAGTGATAGGACCCATCAAGCCTCCGGCCTCCAATGAAAATTATTTAATCTTAGTCACCATAGATTACTTCACTAAATGGGTGGAAGAAACTTCACACAAATCAGTGACCAAGAATGTTGTGGCCGACTTCATAAAAAATAATCTGATATGTCGTTTCGGTGTGCCGAAATCCATCATCACAGACAATGGTGCCAATCTGAACAACCATTTGACGAAAGATATCTGTGAGCAATTCAAAATCACTCACAGAAACTCTACTACCTATCGGCCATAAATGAATGGAGCCGTAGAGGCTGCCAACAACAACATCAAAAGAATCCTGAGAAAAATGGTCGAACTACAAGAATTGGCATGAGCAGTTGCCTTACGATTTGTTGGAATATAAGACGACGACCAAAACTTCCACTGGACCCACCCCGTACCTCCTTGTCTATGGTAATGAGGCGGTCATACTCGTAGTGAAAATCCCTTCACTCAGAATCATCCAAGAGGTGGAGCTAGAGGATGCAAAATGGGTTAGAAATCGTTATGAACAACTGGCCATGATAGAGGAAAAGAGAATGGTGGCGGTATGCCATGAACAGCTATACAAACAAAGGATGTCTCGAGCCTTCAACAAGTGGGTCAGAACCCGACTTTTCCAGATCGGACAACTCATACTCAAGCGAGTCTTCCCTCACCAAGAGGGATATAGAGGAAAATTCGCGCCGAACTGGCAAGGACCATACATGGTCAGGAAAGTACTCTTAGGAGGAGTCGTAGTCCTAGCCGAGATGGACGAACAAGAGGGGCCCAAAGCCATTAATGCAGACCTGCTCAAGAGATAATACATTTAGGATTCCATTTGCTTGTAATCACATTATTAATTCCTTGTAATCATACCTTTTGCTTGTAATCGTGCTAGAAAAGGAGAAAAATAAATCATCTATGTAATGAACTACGTAATGACCTGAATTCCCCACGATGGGATATGTAGGCAGTCCGTATTAGACACGGTCACTTTATTAGTAAAACCAAAACTCAATTACCTTATTATGAACTACGTTTGACATGAATTCCTGTTGCGAAAGGATAAGTAGGCGCTCTCGAGCTCGATCGTCATAAAAGAAAAACCAAGAAACCTTTAGGAAACCATAGAGACAATAAGGCGGGAAGAGTAGGCAAGATCAAGCTCGTAAGGGTCAGCACAAAATCAGACAGCACCAACCCTACCTTTGGGGCAGAAATTTTTGAGGGAACCTCAAAAATTCCTATAAAAAACAGTCAACAAGGGAAGAGACAGAGTAAAATAATACACTGGGGAAAACTTTTTGAGTTCGGCATAGCAAGACAAGACAAGGGTCACTCAGAGCAAATCTAAGGGGGAAATGCATTTTTTGAGAAAGATCTCAAAAATTCTATCGACACAAAAGTCGGCAATCATATCTCTGGAAAGAATCGAAAGACCTCGTTCGAGGAAAGCACACGTCGCGACACATAAAAAATGAAACAAACATTTATTTTTAGGAAAAAGCAACATGCATTTTATAAAGTTTTTGCTATGAATTTTCATATATATATATATATATATATATATATCCCCCGGAAAACATCTCTCGAAATACCGAGCTTAAGAGGGTTTGAAGGGGCATCAAGAGGAGACACCAGGCAGGAAGACAACAATGTTAATCGGCTTCTTAGGAAACTCACAATTTTTCTATGGATGCAGGTTTTTCTTTAAAAGGACGGGAGATGCACCACCAACCGGCTTACTCACAGCAAAGGCAGAAAGCAAAACTCAGCCCGGCGGAGAGAGACCAAAAGTGTCACGGCAAAAAAATAGGTAATAAAGACACATCTAACCACAAGAGTCACAGAGCAAATGAGCGTAAAGACAAATCCGACCAAAAGAGTCACACAAAGAGTGAACATCAAATATATATCAGACCAAGAGGGTAACAATTGATGAGAGTAAAGATATATACGGCCAAAAGGGTCATGACAAGCACAAAGGGCACATCCGACTAGAAGGGTCAACAATACAATGAACGAAAGAAAGATTACAAAAAGCCATAATTGTCAGCCATGCCAAGAGGGCCGTAATTATTTATTTTTTGCCATTCATACAAACAAGCCAAGAGGCCTATTCATACAAGCAAGCCAAGAGGGCTATTTATAAAAACAAGCCAAGAGGGCCATTCACACAAATAACCAAGAGGGCCATTCATACAAACAAGCCAAAGGGGGCCATTGAGGGCCATTCATAATAGATTCAAGAGGCCATTCATACAAACAAGCTGAGAGGGCCATTCATCTAAATTTCCATAAAATATCTACGTATTGTCAAAATCCAGGAGGGAGGCGCACAGCCGCCCAAAAAAGGAGCCGACTTGCTGAATCAGATCCAGACAAATTGCGGAACAAATATGGAACTTTTTCTTACGCAGCCAATCAAGATAGGGTGCCCATGAGAGTCAAGCTCTCCGGCTAGGATATGGAAGCCATCCAATCTCAGACTCAGCCACAACTTGTCTTGTTTTTATTTTTTCCACTAAAAAGCGTGACCGGTTGGATACACATCGAAAAGTCTAAAGGTATTCCCACATAAGGGATATACTCTTCTCCAGCAAGTCGAACTACATGTGACCTGATTCCCGGAGACCAGGGATATGTAGGGAACTCAAGATCCGAGAGTCGGTCCCAATCACAATACTAGGGACCTCAGGATTGTCCTTCCAAATCACTTGAAGGTCTTTAGTTGAGTCGAACTACAAGTGGCCTAAATTCTAATATAACCTGAGATATGTAGGAAACCCAGAAATCAGGGTCCAGCCACATATGTGAAAATTGCATAAAGATAAAGGGTAAAATGAGTTGGGTCAGTAAAAAATTAGGGTTAGTCAAATTTCGTTACTCAGGGATAGTCTCGCCATCCCCGAACACCGAAGGGGCAGTTGTTGACACCTAATTTTTGACCTCCCATAATTTATTTCAATCACTCAGAGTCCTTGGATAATAAATAAAATGAGCTGGGCATCTTGAAAGATTTAAATGATTTTTATAAATTGTCCAAGTCAATATTTCACTCCCTTAAATTGATAAAAAGGGATTTTCATGGCATCATAAATTTATTTAGAAATTAATGGGTACTTTTATGATATTTTATGAGATGCTTGTTAAATTTAATTTATTTTTTAAAAAAGAGAGAGAGAGAGAGAGAGAGAGAGAGAGAGAGAGAGAGAGAGGGTAATTTGTTTAGAAGATATTGATTTATTTAATTGTTTAGAAATCAAAATTTTGCAAATACATTATTCCTTTTAATCCATGAAGTTTGAGTAATTTAAATAATTTGAGTAATTAGCCATTACCCTTTTAAATCTCTAATTTTTATATAATTGCATGATTTGTCAAAAAAATATGCATAATTTCCAATAAATATTTTAATTAGGCTAAATAATTAATTAGATGATAATTATTGCAAATTGATTTATATATATATATATATATATATATATATATATATATATATATATATATATATATATATATATATATATATATATATATATATTATATAAATATTTTGTCATGGCCACAATTAAATTAATCAGTTCATGATTTAAAGAAATTAGGGCCATTTTTGTAAAATTAGCCTCTTAATGGTTTTATTTGAAATAACCAGTTCATTGGTTCAAATTTGTTAAGGTCATTAATGCAATTTAATTTCAAAATTTGCTAATTAGGCCAAAAAAGGCCATAATTGAAATGATCAGTCATATTAGAATTAATTAAGGCCATGTTCGTAATTTTAGGCCCATTAACACAATTTGGTCAATTTTTAAACTATTTTAATGAAATGATTATGTCCTAATTTTTCCTATAATTAAAATTTCATCAATTTTGATCTTTATTAAATTTTTTTATGTGTACCAGGAATACATATATATATACATACACACACACACACACACATATATATATATATATATATATATATATATATATATATATATATATATATATATAAATATATAGGGCCTCTTTTTAATGCTCTAAATTCGGACCGAGTCCAGCCCAAAGTCAGGCTGAGACCTTGGCCAATTCATTATAATGGATAAGAGGGGGTATACCCCCCTTTTAATTCATTTCCCCTTTTTGCAAAATAACCCCCCCCGTATTCTCTCTCTCTCTTCCTTTGGTGAAACCTAGCCACCGCCTTGAGATTTCATCCTCTCTCTGCCAAAAATGGAAAAGTTACGAGTATAGAATGATGAATACGGTCTATTGCATGCTCATTATGGTGAAAGCATTTAATAGCCCACTCGATTTCATGATTTTTGATCCAAACATGATAAAAGATCTTTATGTTTTTACTCATTTTTTCAGATTTTTAGTCAACTTGTGATTTTCTTTTGCATTTAGGTTGTATTGTTTATTATTCTTCTCCATTTCCTATTGGTCCTTGGCTGTTGGTTCAGATCGACCCAAGAAGGGTTAGATGCGACCACGTGTGTTGCCTATACCTTTAGATTCTAGGTCGTTAATTTCATTTGTTGAGAGTGTTTGGTTCTGGAAATGGATTTGTCCCACATCGTTCATTTTAGGCTTGGATGAATTTTTTGGGGTTCTATAAATAGAGCCTCACTCTCATAAAAAAAAAAAGGAGGTCGGATAACAAAGAGAAAAATAGGCAGATAGAAAAATAGAGGAAAAAGTTTGAAAGTTGAAGAAGTTGAAAATTTTCGATTTTTCAAAAGCTTCTTAGTAAAATTTTAATACCTTGACTGAAAATAGTTGGGGTTTTTCTCAGTTCTAAAATATTTTCTTGCTTTATTTTTTTTTCACGCGGCTAAGTGTTGAGGTTGGAAGCATAAGGTTCCCAAGTCCATTCTTTTCTTGGTTGCGCACATAAAAGGTAACCCTTGATTCATTTTATTTCATTATTTAGAATTTTGCCTAGCCTAAGTGTATTACTATTAGTTAGATTGCTTGGTGTTTAAATGTTTGTTAATGATGGTTCTTATTGTTAAAGGCTGTCCCATTTAGTTGTGTGTTTAACTTATGATTCACTTGAGGCAAAATAGTAGAACCGTTTGAATGCTATGTTGAAACTCATTAAAATGGGTTGATTGGTTTTCATGGTGGCTTGTTTGTTTATGTGACTTAAATGTTTCTAGGTCAACTATGAAATGGTGTAGTTGAGGTACCTTGAACATTCATTTTTCCCTTCCTTCTTAAATGACCTTACTCACATAGAATAGAATAAAGATAGGACAAGTTAACAGTTTGTTTGTTTTATCAACTAATATGCAGATTAAAAAAATGGAATCAGGTTCAATTTTGGTTTATGAATTGGTAAACTATTAAAGGAAACACCTGTGATCATGTTCTCACTTAGTTTAGGCCAGAGTGTGTACTAAATTGCCTATGTTTTGTAGCAAATCTTAAAACTAATGTGATTAAGGATCTTGAGTATGAAATATGTTTTTCTTTGGTTTGATCAAGGCTTTAGTTTCTTGTCTGAACTTGTTGCTTAAACATATAATGTTCATAACTTGTCTTGTATAATCCATGTCACAAGTCCTTCATCTAAAAATGGCATGTTCCTAAGTGTTAAGAGTTTGGTAAAAAAAGGAAAAAATGAAAAAGGAAAGGATCAACTTTAGGAACTGTAAGACCAAGTCATCATTTGAAAATTAATTAAGATCAATCTAATTAGTCTAACCAGCTAGCAAGATGGTTATTAGTTTGTAACTTGGTTAGTGATCACTTTTGGAATTGAAAGGTATAAAAATGGAAGGGAATAGTTGTCAAGGATGAAAAAATATGTTCTTCTATCTCTGATCTCTTGTTTGTTAGTCCTATCCCCATTATTTGTCTTATCTAACTAGTGAAGTAATTTGTCACGAAAGTAGACTGGTATGCCATACACTCTTGCATCTGCATTGATATTCATCCATGAATAGACACTAGTTTGATAGATGATCTAGTGTTCAAATTTAACAAGTTTAAAGTATTAAGAGAAGGGTGAAATGAAGTAGTTTGGTCATGTTTTGTCAAGTCTTTCACATTAAGATTGAGGCTTTTGTTTTGAAACATAAGGTACTTTTCATTCATTGTCATATAAATCTGGTGATAATAACTCACTTATTTCATCATTGTCTAGGCTTAAAGATAAAGATAAGTAGGAAAGATCTTATAATATCCCAAAATATAGGCCGACAAGGAAAACATATCTAACCATATACACGTCTACGAAACCTTAAGAAAATGTTTGGCTATCATATAGGCGGGGCGGGATCTTCTTTTGGTATATGTACTCAAAAGAATCTATATAAAAGAGGACCATAAGTGTTGATGTGTGGGTTGAAACGACTTGACTAATGGATCAAGTCTTTCTAAAGACATCTTGGAGAAGATTGAGAAAGCGGTCGGGTATCGCTTGACAAAAGGACGTCGGTATCTTTTTTCCCCAAATAAGAGATTGTCATGTAGTCGAGGGTCAATTTCAATATGAAAGCATAATAGACTTGCCTTGAAATAGGATGGGAGATAATAGAATCATCGTCCCTCCCCACTTGCTTACATTGTGGGACATTTTTCTATTGCGTATGTTGTTGAAGAGATTGTCATGGTATCCTTCGTATCCGTCTTTCGTATGTATATTCTTACTTCCCTTTGCATGTTCATATCATATACATTAAATAGATCTTTTTGTGCATATAAAGCCATTACTTAGCATTTGCATATGAACTTTTTGTGCATTAATAATTGTTCATTGATGTAATAAACATAGCATTTATATGGACTTAAATGAATTTCGGTGTTTCACATCGGCCTATGCCCAAGGCTGGGTTGTCATACATAATGCCCTACCAATTCGGTGTTTGCTTAAAATTGCGGTGGTGCCCGGCGTTACATATATACATATTTACTATATTCTGTGTAACACTCAAGTTTCATAATAGCACAGTTCGGTGCACATAAATATGTAAAAATCTTTAGCCTTTTTATTATGATATTCATTACTATCTATCCTTAAAGGATTACTCATCATATAAGGAACTTAGTACGTTTTGTATCAAATCAAAAATTAAGTTTAGTAGCTTATAGAGATAGGATCATTAGAGAATTTGGTAGGCTCATAGAAGGATAAATATTTAGAAAATGAACCATGCCTTATGAAAAAAGCTTCCTTGATGATAGTTGTAATCTTTGAAATAGATTTCAATGTACGTTCTTCTTCAATGCTCAGTTATGTACAAAAAGTTATGTGCATACTAACATTAGAGAATTGATAGCTTAGCATTCATGACTAAAGCTAGGGAAATATGGACAACATCTCCTTTACTTATACGACTTCCTCCATATCATATATCAACTCCCAAACATCAATAATAATATTCATGGTCTTATTTTGTTACATTTTTTCATCTCAAATAGGGACGAAATTCATCCATATTCATGGTCTTCACATCAATTAAGAACACCCATATACAGGTCTATTACATGTTCTCAACATCATTTACCCATGATTATAATCCTAGGGTATCAAGAATCATAACTCAATCCAAACATTTACTTTGGGTGTTATTCCCATTCATGAGTGAATTGTTAAACTTTGTTTAATGTATATAATCCAAGTGTTTCAACTTTAAAAAAATCCTTTTTGACTATGAAGGTGATTTGTATGTCTATATTTCAAAATTAGTCTTTTTAAGTATGGTGTAGGAATGAACCTTTTCCAAAAATCTTTCTTGAAGAAAATGCCTATATTCAAAAATCATCTTTTCAACTTGGATTTCTTCTTTTGGATGAACTTTATTGGAAAGCATGAATTGTATTTGAGAAACCTTCCTTGAGTTTGATGTAGATGATCACTAATATCTATTGAATTTGTGTGGGATTAAAGATGATTTCTTTTAGACATGTTCTAGAGTGGAATGAGAAATGGAATTGAAATAATGAACTATACCACTTTTAATAACCCAAAAATCTGATTATTGGATGAATTGAACTTAATCTTCTAAAGGTTGGACCTTAAATTTATTTTGTTGTTGAATGGGACCTTCCAACTTGAAATTGAATAAGAGTTGAATAAATTCTAAATCGGTATATGACTTGAAATAGTCCCTATTTTGAGATGATGACTTGAGAAGTGAGATGGTCTAAGCGGTCCATTGATGATTCGTTAATATGCCATGATTTGTATTTTGTTGGTATAACCCATTATGGGCACGATCTTGTTCTAATCACTTCGTTCGATCTCCAATCCTTATGGAATCTTCTTGACACTTGTTTATCACCTCATTAACAATCTAAGGGGCATTATAACTCTTCCCCAAAACATCATTAAGTCGTCATCAACTCGTTACTCATAATTCTCGTCCGATACCTATCGTATGCCTTGCCTTCTCTTGGCAACTTTTCTCGTCTAACATCGAATGTCTTTGGAATCTTACTTAAGGTCATCAAATGCTAATTCTTACTTATCGAAACACCATATACTTCGTGCTCTTCGTTAGCCTATTCACTGTGCATCAACGAAAATTTTTTCCGAGGTGTAACAGATAGATGATACTAAGTGTTCAAATTTAACAAGTCTAAAGTATTAAGAGAAGGGTGAAATGAAGTAGTTTGGTCGGTGAAATTCTTGGCCTGGTAAAGGTGAGGAGTTAAGTTTTAAATATATGTCATTGTTGGATTCTTTTCTTTGTGCATGAATGAAGCATATGGTTTGATAATAACTCATGGTCCCTGATTGTTTAGGCTTGAAGGATGGGATTAGGAAAGATTTATAAGTCATATCTTGTTTTGATAAAAAGAAAAGAAAAGAGACGAAGTACTCGGAAACCATTATTTTTGAAAATGTTTGGCTTTAACCAATGAACTGTCCAGTCTTCTTTGGGTATATGCTCAAGGGTAAGAAAAGAGTACCATAAGTGTAGATGTGTGGGTTGAAACCACTTGACTAATGGGGAATTCTTTTAAAGACATCTTAGGAGAAGATTGAGAAAAGGTGTATCCACGACCTTTGACAAATTACTCTTTTTCTTCCCAAAATAAGAGATTGTCATGGCATGTTGTTGAGTTTATGTGTAACCTTCTACATTTGCACGTTTTGATGTTCTCTTTACCATTTTATTAAATGGATCCTAAAAAATAATTCTTATTGCATTAATTGTTACATTTAGATTATAAAACCTGGTTTTTGATGGATGATTTTTAGGATTTAAATGAACTTTGATTGACTTGCTCAGATATGCTTTAGGGATGGGTTGACTAGGCTAGATAATATATATAGTAATTTGAAGATTACGGTGTTTGCTTAAGACTAGAAAGAGGAAAAGGCTTTCAAGAAGGAATACTGCTTGTTTGAAAACAAGGCAAGAAAAGTTTTATGTGGATGATATAATAAAGTATAACAGACTCCTTAATATTTGGTTAGGCTGGGTTCATAATTAAGATCTACTGGGTTCATAATTAAGATCTATGTGTAAGTTATGTGTGCATTGACTTGACTTTATCTGTGTCTGAAAGATGGTTTGTTTTCTCCTTTTTTCTAAGAAACATTAAGACCTTAAAAGGAAGGAAATCAGTGGCTTACATCAATTTAAGGTGGCAGTATTATGTCTTCGAGATACATTTGACTCCTTCTTTGTGATACTCTAGATAATATGTCATGTTTCCAACTTTGAGACATACCCTTGAGTTTATTAGTCTAAAGTCCAATTAGAAAAATAATGAATGAACTTAGTCATGTGGAATAGATATGTTTCCCCTTTTATGTAGCCTTAAAAACAAGCTAAGGGTACATTAACAACAAGTGAACTTAGGAATAATGCTAGGTGGGTTAGGAATACTTGTCCAGTTTGAAAGAATGAGAAAACTAGGAGTGGGCCACTACTTGTGAATATGTCTAAATCATGTGCATCTTCTTTTTGAAAATCAACCTATTTCTTTCAGCAATAGAATAGGATCAGGAGAAAAGGTTTAAAAGGATTTCAAACTTTGGACCTTTAATGTTGAATCTTTTGTGCATCCATGGGACTTTTGGCCCTTCTATTTGCTTAAGGTGTGTGTGAAAATGTAGTTGTACCTAAAGCTGTATATCCTACATAGAACCATTAGGACTTAAAGTCTCTTGGCATTTTCTACAGTTGATCATCGCTTGAATTCCATTTTTGTTTGGTGTCTTAATCATTAACTGAATTCTACCAAGAGTAATATAGCACCACACTTGTGTTTTGTCAAGGCTAATAAAGTCATGGCCTTTATGGTATTCCCTTGTACTAGTTGGACCTTATGCTCTTGTTCCTATTGGTATCATAAATAATTAAGGGGATCAGTTGCTTCCCTTGTGTGCTACATACTAGTAAATAGTTATTTCAACAAAAAGAACTCTGATTTCACCTATTTGAGTTTGCCCATATCATGTCTGTTAGAATTACAACTTCACTTCTCTTGTTTATTTCCTGCATTTTGTGTGAGAATCACATAGGCTTTAAAATAGGATTCCTAAAAGAATGTCCAGAACCGTTACTCAGGCTCTGCGTAGGACACCTAGGCTAGTTTGAAGATTTTGTATAAATAATTCTACATGTACTCTGTGAAGGCTAAATCTAGTACTCTTCTATGTTGTGTTATACCATGTGTTGAAGCGGGTTTATCCTATGCCTATATGCCTTTACTCATTTCACCATATCAACTAGATTCAACATTGCTTGGGACTGTGCTACTTCTATGAGATTGTTTATGTTGTGACTCTTTGGTCCAGTTTAGTTTTGGCCATATAATGTCCGTACAGATTACTTTCTTTTCCATGTTTAAATCATACTTGGTGCCTTGGAATTGGTTCATAAGAGTAATCTGCCTGCTGAGTCTATCCATCTCTAGTCTCCTTGTTCTCATTTGTTCTTCTTGACTTATAATTGTTCTATAACTATGTATATTGGACCTATCCTATCTATTCCAAGCCATGTACGTGGATATCTGGATCTATGTCTTCCACGGACATGTTGGTTGAGAGAGGCAGTTTAGGTGGGAAAGGGGCTTGGTTTGAGCCTTTCCCTGGTGAGCAGCCTTGCCGGAGGTTTATGAAACCTCTTGGAACTTGTGCGGAATCAAGAATGGGGGGGGGGGGGAGGGGTGATGACTTGGCCTTCCCACCACCTAGGTTTGGGGTTTGAGATTAAAGACATGGAAATACATATGAACATTATGTGAGTTTGTGAATAAATAGGATATTATGCTTGCATGTGTGTATACTTGTGTATAGGAGAGGATTTGTAAATAAATAGGACATTGTGTGTGTATAGTTATACATATGATAAGAGCAGTAGAATATAAACTAACCGGGGCCTTGGTTTCTTTCCCTCTCTACTGCATGGCCATTTGGGCCAAGGTCCAGCCACCCTATTGGGTCAAAAACCCAATAGGGAAATGCTTTTAAGTTCGTTGATTCTAAGGAGAAAAGAAAGAGAAGCTAATATATTGAAGGCCCAGTGATGGGTGAAAATTACACGAAGGCCCAATCATGGGTGAAAATGGTCACTAGGGGTTTGGTACACCCCTAGTTTACCTTCCTTATATATTCATGCCCTCTTTACTTGCTTAAAGTGTTTTCTGTATTGGATTCATACTTGTAAAAACCCATAAATATTATTGGAATCGTTTATGTTTCGAATTAGGCATCTTAGGCAAGACTGTGCATATGCCGTTTAGATTGACTATAGATCCTTAAAATAATTCTTTTTAAAAAATCTGGAAAGGCACGTACTGATTTTGAAAATTTAAATAGGAAACACCCGCATTTGTTTTAATAACAACAAGGTTAAAAAGGTTTTGGAAGGCAAGAGAGTACAACGTAATTTTCAAAACTAAGAGGACGAGTAAAGTAGACAAGAAATCCTTTTCAAATGTTGAAACACGTTTTTCTTGGTTTGGAGTTGGTAAATCATGGTAGTTTGGGCCAAAACCCATCTAAATTCTTTTTAGGAAAAACCAAGTGTTCAAAAAAGTATTTTTTGGGCCAAAGCCCACACAGTTTTATCTTTTAGAAACCCAATAAACGTTTCTTTTTGTCAAAGCCCACATGATTCCTTTTAAATCTATGGTTAATGAAATTATGGGGCAAGGCCCACGTTTTAAATAACTGAAATAAAGTATTTTGGGCCTGAAAACAAAATGGACTTCAAAGTTAAATTTTGCCTTAAAATAAATCTAAAACGTTATTCAATAAAAAGATAGCGAGCACTTTTTTTAAGGGATATATATAAGTCATTTGACCATAAATTCAATTAATTTCTTTAGGATAAACATGCAAAAGTATAAAGAGCTTCCTTTTCTTGTAAAATCAAAATGGTCGAATTTTTATTGGCCCATAATTATAAAAAGTTTAGGTAATGGATGTTCTAGAAATGTATTAAACGGATTAACCCGGTCCACGTGTGAGTCATTCATGAATAAAACCTATTCACCCAGACTATGAAATAAATAAAGTTTCTATCTTTTTATAAAAAAAGCTATTATCCTTGCATATAAAAGGAACTAATTATACCTGGATATTATAAATCCGAACCTAAATACCCTATATGTAAAGGGAATATACTCAATTCTTTTTCAAAAATGATATGCAAAATGACAGGCTTTCTTTCGGGAAATAAACACTAAGTAAACAGTTCATGCGAATACTCACACATTGGAATTCGAAGGTCAACAGTATAGTAAGGATCCTTAATACTAGGGTGCCTAACACCTACCCTAGGGGGTCACCAGAACCCTTACCTAGAACTTTGGATTAAAAAGGATTTTTCACGGTGTATGACTAAACCCTTCAAAATTGATTTTCCTAATTTCCTAAAAATTAGGTGGTGACTCTTTTAAAACAAAGTCCAAAAGAGTACAACGATTTCAAAGTAGCTTTTTCGAGCGCTAACCCCGCCCGCGAAAATGCAAATCGTTATAGTGTGATCCCTGATATTTGTATCCTTTTGGGACTATCCCTTGAGAGTTTACAGCAGCTTCAGTTTGTCAATCATTTGACGGATCCAGCTCGTTCATATTTTCATCAGGTGTTCCCCCTGTTTGAGCCCAGCTCTTCTCCGGTTGATGAACCTGGTTCATTATGTGTGTTCCTTGTTACATTTTCATTTACTGACTTCCTGGTTGAATCATTATTATGGTCGAATATGGGATACTTATCATCATCATATACCTGTTTCTTAGATAAGACACTAGATTCATCAAAACCCAAACGTACATTTTCTTCTACACACATAGTCCTTTTGTTATACACCCTATAGGCTTTGTTATTGTCAGAGTAGCCCAGAGAAATTCCTTCATTACTTCTAGCATCAAACTTTCCTAGAGAGTCTTTTTCCATTATTATGAACGAAGCATCTATATCCAAAGGCTCTTATGCGGAGAAGTTTGCCTTTCTTCCTTTGAGTAGCTTACAAGGTATCTTTTTCAAAAGTGGCCTGGTCATGTATCTGTTGAGTATGTAGCAAACAGTATTGATTGCTTCTGCCCAGAAGTTTCTAGTAATGTCACTACCTAGCGACATACTTCTATCCATTTCTTCCAGAGTTCTATTCTTTCTTTCCACCACCCGTTTTTGTTGTGGAGTTCTAGGTGCAGAAAAGTTATGGTCAATTCCATTAGTTGAGTAATATTCTTCAAATTTTACATTTTTGAATTCAGTACCATGATCAGACCTGATAGTTGCTAGTTTATTTCCTAACTTTCTTTCCAATCTTCTTACCAGAATTATGAAGGCATCACATGCCTCATCCTTTGATGCAAGGAACAGAATCCAGGTAAACCTGGTAAAGTCATCAACAATAACAAACATGTATCTCTTTCCTCGGTGGCTCATGACTCTTTAGACCACACAAATCAGTATGGACCAGTTCCAGAGATCTGGTGGTGTTGATTATTTTCTTTGTTTTGAAGGATGTTTTGACTTATTTTCCTCTTCAACAAGCACTTCATATTTATCATCCTTGAAATTGATGTTAGACAACCCAATCACTAAGTTCTTGGAAACCAATTTGTTCAATTAACCTAGGCTAGCATGTCCCAGCCTTTTATGCCAAAACAAGGGACCACAAACCATGACTCTTAAATCTTAAACACGTGAGATCATTGCTTGGTATCCCCATGATGTCAGCCCTGCATGCATTCTTGTACCTCATGGCTATTAGAACTGTGTTGCCTGTTTTGAAATAAGTGACAGTGCACCCTGCTGAAGTGAATAGTACCATATTCTCTTTGTCACAGAGTTGTGAGATGCTCAGCATATTATGTTGCAGTCCATCTACATGATATACATTCCTTGTAAGTTTCTTTTCCTTGGCTTATTGATATGCTTAAACTCAGCGGGTAATCCCGCCTGACTTGGGGTCACGGTCGGAGCGCCTAAGAGCAAGCGGGCTATTATTTGTAAGTAGAAGTAGCGATGCGGGATGAACTGGAAGCCAGGTTATAGTGCCAAACTGTTCAAATTTGTACTTCATTCTGTATTTCAAGGTTCTTTGATGTGTTGGGAATTTTTTCCTAAAGTTTTTATATTTTTCTTACATTTTCCTATTACTTTATCTATTTATTATATTATTTATTTTTGAATTTTTAATTAATATTCCAAAAAAATATTTTTTTGTATGAAAACTATTATTTACAAGTCTTATAAGTCACTTGTGAATGCATTAGATTAGTTGTACATGTTAACACTAAGGCCTAGAATTGTGACATGTCGTCGATTGTATGCTCTTCTTATTTGCCTATCTTCCCTATTCATTGACTTTCCCTTTCTTGCATCCTCCAAAGACCACATTTCCTCCTTCCACGACTGGGAGTAAGCAAAACTTTTCTTTGTATCCAGTCATGTGTCTTGAGCAAGCATTATCCATGTGCCAGTTTTACTTGCTTCCTTTCACCCTCACCTGCAAAAAGGAATCAATGTTTAGTTTTAGGAACCCATACGAGCTTGTGCCATGTTCTTTGAATGAGGGAGTGAATCAAGTCTTTCTTTGCCAATTTGGTAACACACTAGGGAACCTGTTCCATCTAACTGTTCTATTTGTTTTGACAGGTTTGACACTTCTGTTAGACGCTTTTAGATTCCTTTCTTGATGTTTCTTATTCACTAGGCAATTAGTTATGTCATGACCAGATTTACCACATAGAGTGCACCATTTTCCTTCTATAAATTCATTTTTATTAGTTTTCCTTTTAAAACCTATCCCAGCAGTTGGGCTGTTGGTTCTACTAGTAATATTGCTAAGAATGAAAGAGGATTTTATCCAGCGACTAGCCTTTTCAAGATCATTTCTAGTCTTAACTAGTTTTGTTTTCAAGTAGCAACTCGGTTTAAATCCTTTCAATGCACTATCATCTTTGAGATGTTGAGTGTTGCTAAGGTCCTTCCTCTTTTCAACCAAAGCATATCCGATTTCAATTCCAAATTAGATTAATCAAGTTGTTTAACTTGTTCCTTTAGTGCAGTTTTCTTTTTCAACTTTTTCTTTATTAGTTTTTGTCAATAAACTCATATTTCAGACTAGTAAATGCACTAAACAATTGGTCTCTTTTTGAACTTATATCATGTTATTCATCAATAAGAGTGATTAGTGGAGAGGTTATGATATGATCCGGCTTGTGGAAGACACGAATTCAACAACAATTACGCATAAACTAAAGATAGATTAGAAATCAAAGACGAGAAGTGAAGAAATTGGGACGAGAAATAGAAAGATAGAGTAAGACCCAAGTAAGACCCAATTAGTAAAGGAATTATAGGAAACCTTAGGTATACGAAACCTAAACCCTCCTAATGGATTCCTACTAATGAACCTATACTATTTGATAATCAACCAAGAGTAATCCAAATGAATCCACAAATGAACAACTCAATTGAAAAATCAATGGAAAAGGGTTTCATAGCGAACAATGGAATCCACCATCATTAGCTATCACTAATCACTAGATTATCACTACACTAAATTACCAAACAAACTATCACTCAATTTAGAATATTCATCTCAATTCAAAATAATCTAAGTAAATGAAATGGCTAAGTCTAATATTTATATTACTAGCTAAAGAAGACTAAACTAGCTTATTACAAAAATACTCTTAGTGAAGTAACAACCTTGTTTGGCCTTCTTGGATGATGACTTGTTTTTGAAAATTAGTCCTTTTGCATAAATAGCCACTTTCCAGCTTTTATCCATCCAACTTTTCAATTGTATCACTTTAAGAGGTAAGCTTTGGGCCTTGGGCTCTTGGTCTCTTGACTTATTCCTCCATGCTATCTTTCACGGCTTGAACGCTATTACACCTCGTGGTTTTGTACATTGAGATTCGCCGTGTGTTAGTGATCCTAGTCTTGGAGACCGGGGGTTATCAAGGCTAAATGAGATTAGACAAGTTTATCTTATAGTTATAAGGGGTTAAGTTCATGTTTAGCAGGTATTGGAAGGATTAGAGGCTCAATAAATCGATGAGAAAATGTTTCGGCAAAAGTTGAGATTTACGATTGGATTTACGGACCGTATATGTGATACGAACCATAAATTTTGTAGACTCCACCGTAAATTGAATCAGCAGGTGGTTGTTTTCTGTTGGTGATTTATGGTCCAAATGTACGGACCGTAAATTATTTACGGTTCGTATATTGGACCATATATCTGAGGCGATGGTAGTTTTTTTTTATGATACATTTCGAGCCATGCTCATTTTAGCTCATTTCAACATCTCCCAAAGTTCATGAAAGCTCTAGAACCTTTTTCTAAACATATGTAACCAACCCCAAGTGAAATCAAAGATTGAAAGGCATCAACCAAGAGATTCAAGTGTTGGAAGGTTCACTAGGGTTTGTAGAGCCCAAGTATACCATTGATGTTGAAGTTGGAGGTTTCACTCTGGTGGAATAATTTGATCCAAAGCTTGGCCTTGTGTGATTAAGGTAAATTATCACATCTATTGCATGTTTTTGAGGATGTTTGATTGTTACACAACTTGATTGAGGAAAGAAAGTGGAAAAAGGAAGTTTAAGTATGAATTTGAGGATATTTTGAGTAGTAAATTAATGTGAGTTATAATATTTGATATGTTATGAGTATAATCTTGTCAGAAGGGGTAATGACGATGATGAGAAAGTGTTGTATAAAAGTGTATAAGGGGTTGTGTTGAAGTTGTTGTTATAAATTGATTATGAGAAGAGGTTTTGGGATTGTATTGGATATAATTTGAATGAAATCTCTTGATCATGGCATTGTTGATGTTGTTATTATTGTTTGGGAGTTGATTTGGAATTTGGTGGAAGTAGATAAAATAGGGGACGTACTGCCCAAATTCCATTAGCTCACTAATTACTCTAGTTTGAGCTTATGGGTGTTTGCAAGACTTAACTCTAGCATGAATTCTCTTGAATGTAGATTTGCAATTTTGGGAGGAGAAGCGTTAAGTAGTTATGGAGATGACGAGGTATGTTCAGGCTAAGCTTTTTTTTTTCTTAAGGCATGATTCCATTGTTTCGAGCTTACACAAAGGATATCCATAATGATTCTTCTCTTAGAAATATTAGAAGCATATGTTCTTGATGTTCTTATGATATAGTTGATCCTTATCTCATGATTATTGGTTATTGATCTCATGTTATGGTTATTGATTTTATTATTGATGTTGATCTCATCTTATGATTATTGTTCCTTCAAGGTGAGATATGTCCATGATAATAGTTCCATATTGATAATCGGAGGTGTGCCGACCTTACGTCACTCCGATAGAGTCATAGCTTTTCTTTGGGCTCTCATGCATGCTTTATATATATGTATATATTTTCTCACACCGAGCCATGCTATATTCGGCCGGGTACAACACCTATTTTGCACACCACTGCAGTGGGTACATTATGATGATACCCCGGACACGGGATGCCCCGAATACGGGATGATGATGATATGATGATAACACTGAGCCTATATGAACGGGTAAAGTATTATATATATATATATGTATGAATTTTTTTTTTTTAAAAAGCTAAGCATGCATGACATCCGCCTCGAGAGGCATTCAGAGGTACGGATTGATCATTCTCTCTTATGTTATCTTCATACTTTCTTATTTTGTTATTCATGCCTTACATACTCGGTACATTATTCGTACATACATTCTTCTTTATTTGTGGACACTGTGTTTGTGCCCGCAGGTAGATAGGGAGACGGACTAGATGTCACAACCTAACTGGAGGGCCATGACGGGCACCCGGAACTACCCCACCGAGCACCTATTAGCATTTTGTCATAATCACATTTAGGTGAGCGTTAATTATCCCATATATATATATATATATATAGACACACAAGCCGACAAGGCTACTAAAAATGATATACAAAATATAGGCCAATGAGGCTATGGGATATCTAGCTATGTACATCTATCTACGAGCCTCTACAAAGAGTACGTAACATCATAACGATGGGACAGAACCCCACCATGCCCATATGTGTACACAAAAAGAATTATACCAACTACGCGACTCTTCGGATCAAATGGAGCACTTCTATGCAATCACTAATGAAGCAGCCTAAGGATCTGGTCTTTCTCCCCGTCTACCTGCGGGCATGAACGCGGCGTCCACAAACAAAAGGACGTCAATACGAACAATGTACTGAGTATGTAAGGCATGAATAGTAACATGATAAAAGCATTAAGAATAACATAAGATAAAAGAACATTTATACCTCATAGTACCTCTTAAGACGTTCGGCATGCTTACTTAACCTTTCTCTAAAGGAAACACCTCTTACATATACCTATACAATACCATACCTGGCTATATAAGCTTGGTATCGCTCATACCTGGCCATTAAAAGGCTCGGTATTATCCGTACTCGACCATAATAAGGCTCGATGTTATCCATACCCACATTGCAGTGGTGTGCGCGCAATAGATATCATACCCGACCATATAAGCTCAGTTACAAAATAGCTATATACATATAGGACATACATGAGTATCCAGAGGAAACATTACAAATCCATCAAGGTGACATAAAGTCGATAAACCCTCAATTTCTATTATGGAATCACTATCATCATCATCATCATCATCATCATTATCATCATTACTACGAAGGACTTTTATTAACAATATCTGAAGAATCTTGAAAGTCATGAGCTTCTAGCATTTTCTAGGATTAGAGCTTTATGGATATCATAAATGGATTCACGATGAGGAAAATCATGCCTTTAGAAAGAAGGGTTAGTCTTACATACCTTTTCGTCTTCTTAACTATTTAACATTCTCCTTCAAAGTCCACAAAATCTACATTCAAGAGAATTCATACTAGGGTTAAGTCTTGAAAACACTCTTTAAGTTCAAACTAGTACGATTAATGAGCCAACGAAATTTGGGCAGCACTTCCCCTATTTTATCAACTTCCACCATATCACAAAACAACTCCCAAACAACAATAACAACATCCACAATATCACAATCAACAAGTTATATTCAATTTAACCTCAAATTTATCCAAAATCCCTTTTCAAGTTCATCTCATAGTCATCTTGTTCACTGCAACACTTTATTACTTTCCACTTTAATTCTTTTCCTTTCCAATAGTTACTAAACCTTTACATCAACTGAACCATGTAAATAATAGGAGGAACATAACTTATAATACATGAACTTCACCTTCCTCAACTCCTTTCAAGACCAAGTTTATCACAACTTTGAAGAGAAGCATGAATAATCACCTTCCATAGATTATCTTTGATGTTTTGATGTTGATCTTCTCTCTTGATGATATGGAAAGGTTTAGAGTGTTATGGAACCTTAAAGAACTCTGTAGAAGTGTGGATAAATAAGTGTGGGATGTTTTCAAATGAAAATGGGATCTGCACCCCCCCCCCTCTCCCGCGCACTAACTTGCGGTGGAGATGCAGCTCAGCATATGGGATATGCGTCCACATATCCCCTCCTCTCCATGGGGTGGAGGTTGGGAAGTGGGCGCTGACATTTTGGGTAGTTTGCTACTCAGTATGCAGTATGTGGCAGCATATGGCCCCATTTTTCCCGGTTTCGAGAAAATATGTTCTTTTCGATTCGTTTGACCTCTAATCCTTATAGAACCTTCTTGGAACTTGTATAAAACTTCATTAACCATCTAAAGGGAGATATAGCTCCCCCTAAAGGTAATTATAATTAATGTATAACTCAAATGATACGAAATCTTCCCAAAACATTCCAATTCATTCAACGAACTTACTTCCACCGATTCATGTGACTCCAAAACCTTAAGGTACACACTTAAAGTTATCAAATACCCTCCTTAACCTTATAAGGACTTCATGTCCACTTTAGGCTTGCGTTATTCTACTCATATGCAAACAACACAAAATTTCCAAGATGTAAAACCAGACCCCTAGGCTGCTTCATCAGTGATTGTACAGGAGCGTTCCATTTGTTTCGGGGTTGCAGTTCAGCTGGTAATATTCTTTTGTGTATATATGGGTATGGCAGGTCCTGTTCCATCCTTATGATCTTATGCTCTCCATCTAGAGGCTCGTAGACAGATGTATTTAGTTAGATGTCCCATAACCTCTTCGGTCATATTTTTGTAGATCATTTTTGGCAGCCTTGTCGGCTTGCGCATATGGGCATAGTTGATGATGATTATATACATGTGCATTTATCTTTTGGACTCATACTGTCACGACCCAACCGGAGGGCCATGACCGGCACCCGGAGCTAACCCACCGGGCACCTCTCATCATACATTCACATTCGTATCTAGGTGAGCCACATGGCTTATCAACAAACTCTATGCCTTAATAATACTATTTCCAACAGCTAAAACACTTTTATAAATCAACATCAACAACTATGTCCATATGCATATTCACAAGCCGACGAGGCTTAACAAAATAATATACCAAAAGTATAAGCCGACAAGGCAAAAGACATTTAGTAGACACGACTGTCTACGAGCCTCTAAGAAGAGTATGAAACATCATTATAAGGATGGGACAGGGCCCCGCCATGCCCATATATACACAAAAGTATAGTACCCACAGCTGCAGCTCTGGATCAAATAGAGCTCCTCTAAGCAATCTCTGGATAAGCAGCCTAAGGATGAAGTCTATCTCCCTGGCCACCAGCGGGCATGACGTAGCGTCCACAAACAAAAGGACGTCAGTACAAATAATGTACTGAGTATGTAAAGCATAATCAACATCATAACAGAAGCATAAGAAATGACATAAAAAAGAAGAGTCATGAGATGATGGAGCCATTTGTACCTCTAGCGACACTCATCATGTATTCTTACCTTCTTTTTTTTTTCTAATAGGAACCTTCCATTTCTAATACTTACTTATATAGTAGTACCATACCCGAACATAGAGGTTCGGTGTCCCACATACCCGGTCATGACAAGGCTCGGTGTTATACATACCTGGCCCTACCAAGGCTCAGTGTTACCCGTACCCAACTGTAGTGGTGCACGTGTGATAGATATCATACTCGGCCATATAAGGGGTTGTTTATTGATTCAAAACTGTTACGAACTGTGCTACTTCTATGTGATTGTTTGTTTTATGATTACTTGGTTTAGTTCAGTCTTGGCCATATTATGCCCATGCAGATTACTTTCTTTTCTATGTCTAAATCATACTTTGTGCATTGGTCTTGGTTTATAAGAGTAATCTGCCTGCTGAGTCTATCCATCGCTTCTCTTCTTGTTCTCATCTGTTCTTGTTGACTTATAATTTTTCTATAACTATGTATATTGGACCTATCCTATTTATTCCAAGCCATGTGTGTGAATATGTGGATCTGTGTCTTATATGGCTATGTTGGTTGATAGAGGCGATTTAGGTAGGAAGGGGGCTTAGTTTCAACCTTCTCCTAGTGACCAGCCATGCCGGAGGTTCATGAAACCTCTTGAAACTTGTGCGGCATCAGGATTAAGGGGGTGATGACTTAGCCGTCCCACCACCTAGGTTTAGGGTTTGAGTTTAAAGACGTGGAAATACATATACACATTGTGTGAGCTTGTGAATAAATAGGATATTATGCTTGTATGTGTGTATACTTGTATACAAAATAGGATTTATAAATGAATGGGAAACTATGTATGTATGTGTGTGTAGTTGTACATATGATAGGAACAGTAAAATATAAACTAACTGGGGTCTTGGTTTCTTTCCTTCTCTCTTTGCATGGCCATTTGGACTAAAGTCTAGCCACCCTATTGGGTCAAAAGCCCAATAAAGAAATTCTTTCCAGTTCATTGAGTCTAAGGATAAAAGAAAGGGAAGCTAATATATTGAAGGCCCAGTCATGGGTGAAATGACACGAAGGCCCAACCATGGGTGAAAATGGTTACTAGGGGTTTGGTACACCCCTAGTTTACCTTCCTTATATATTTATGCCCTCTTTGCTTGCTTAAAGTGTTTTTTTGTATTGTATTCATACTTGTAAAAACCCACAAATATTATTGGAATCCTTTATGTTGCGAATTAGGCATCTTAGGCAAAACGGTGCATATGCAGTTTAGATTGACTCTAACTCCTTAAAAATAATTCTTCTTTGAAAAATCTAGATAAACACGTACTGGTTTTGAAAAATATATAAAATAAGAAGCAAACCGCGTTTGTTTTTAATAACAACAAGGCGAAAGAGGTTTTGAAAGGAAAGGTAGTATAACATATTGTGCAAAAACTAAGGGGATGAGTAAATTAGACAAGAAATCCTTTTGAATTGTTGAAGCACATTTTTCTGGGTTTGGAGTTGGTGAATTATGATAGTTTGGGCCAGATCCCATCTATTTTTTTTTTTTTAAGAAAAACTAGATGTTCAATAAAGTATATTTTGGGCCAGATCCCACACAGGTTTGTCTTTTAAAAACCCAATAAACATTTCTTTGGTCAAAGCCCCCCTGATTCTTTTTTAATCTATGGTTAAAGAAATTCTGGGTCAAGGCCCATGTTTTTAAATAACTGAAATAAAGTGTTTTGGGATAGAAAACAAAATGGACGTCAAAGTTAAATTTTGCCTTATAATAAACTTGAGACTTTATTCAATAAAGAAATAGCAAGCACATTTTTAAAGGGGATATATAAAAGTTATTTGACCATAAATTCAATTCATTTCTTAAGGATAAACGTGCAAAAATTATAAAGAATCACTTTTTCTTGTAAAATAAAAAATGGTCCAATTTTTATATGCCCATAATTATAAAAAGTTTAGGTAAGGATGTTCTAGAAATGTAATAATGGATTAACCCGGTCCACGTGTCAGTCAAGCATGAATAAAATCTATTCGTCCAGACTATAAAATAAATAAACTTTCTATATATATATATAGAAACACTACTATCCTTATATATAAAAGGAACTAATTATACCCGGATATTATAAATTCGAATCTAAATACCCTATATATAAAGGGAATATATTCAATTCTTTTCAAAAATTGATATGCAACATGACATGCTTTCTTTCGGGAAATAAACACTAAGTAAACAGTTAATGCAAATACACACACATTGGAATTCGAAGGTCAACGTATAGTATGGATCCTTAGCACTAGGGTGCCTAACACCTTCCCTAGGGGATCACCGATTTAACCCTTACCTAGAACTTTGGATTAAGAAGGATTTTTCACAGCGTATGAATAAACCCTTCAAAACTACTCCTAAAATTAGGTGGCGACTCTTTTAAAACAAAGTCTGAAAGAGCACCAACGATTTCGAAGTAGCTTTTTCCGAGCGCTAACCCCGCCAGCAAAAATGCGAACCGTTACAGATGGCGACTCTGCTGGGGACTTAAAGGTTCTAACCATAAGGATTCTAATATAATGTGGGTGTATTTGCTTTAAATGTTTATGTGTTTACTTTCCCGTAATTATCATCTGTCATTGCATGTATATCATAACTCCACCACTCCTAGCATTTATTTTACACTTTGTTCGAAAGGCGACTTCACGGAGCATGCAATCGTACCTTCACTATAAAACCAAAATACTTCTTTTGGAACCGTTATGAGGGGGCGTTGGTTCGTGATCGTCTAACAGCCCTAATGGTTCATCCCTAGTTGTCCGCTCGGGTTTTCGGTGTTTTGTGAAAAACCCACTCTAGTAAAACTAGGATAGAGCTAAGACAAATCTCTACCAAACTAGAGCATTCATACCTAGATAAGCATTGGGTATCTTAGACCTACCTAAACCTCATTAAGAGAGACCACCTTGTGTTCGGATGGTCTATGACCCGAAAAGCACTGCATCTCATTTGTGTGCTATGTGGAAGCATGTTTAGTGCCTATGTGATGAACCATTGACCCCGTGGGGAAGGGGCAATTCTAACTGTGTTCTATTTTGTAGATGGAAGGCCACATCAATTTTGACATAGCTGTCGAGGCTCCGAATTTCGTGAAAGTTTGGTGGCGTGGTTAGGTGATACTCATAAAAAGACAATTAACTGCACTCTAGGTCACCTACCATCTATCATGACAATGAAAGGTCATCTAGAACTAATAGAAGTGTTAGCCGGACATTGGGACGATAAGGAAATATTGTTCTGCTTTGGTGAAATTGAGATGACTGTGACCTTGAAGGAGATTAGGGATGCCATAGACAGCAATGGAACCTGTCTAAGGAGACGACACAAATCAGATCACCATCTGTTATTTCCACAGAGGCCTACAGTTGGCCAAATCATGAAGTTTCTTGCACTAACTGAGGCACCCTTGGCGCGAGGACCCACTGTAGCCTTTAGAGACCTGTATCGGAGATTCAGAGATGTCACTTGGTATACTTTGTATCAGAGGGAGTTCAAGAGTAGAGAAGAGTGAGAAGTTGTTAGACCTTTCGTATTCCCCATAGCCTTGCTAGGAACTATGGTGTTTCCACAAGATGAATCGTTGGCCATAGACACCCGAATGATCTACTTAGCCCACGCTATCTTCTATGGTATAACCAAGGATCAGGAAACAATGTATTTTGACCTGGCACCCATCATCCTGGCGGACATTTTTCAGGTTTCAGACAAACGCCGGAATGGCTTTCGATACTTCCAGAGATGTAGCATGTTGTTACAATGGTGGATTATCAAGCACATCAGCATGGCTAAGGAAGTCCAGTATCTGAGCAACCACAACAGGATAGACCACCTTAAAAATTATTGCTCGAACCTTGGTTACATGTCGAAAGGGGAGTGGGCGAGTTTCTTTGAACAACTGACTTAAGATAGGGTCTAGTGGATGTTTTCCGACTTCATATCAGAAATTGTGGTGGTTCGAGGTGAGAATTGTCCTTTTGTGCCATTGGCAGGGGTTCGAGAAATCCGCCCTTATTATCCATCTCGGGTTTCAAGGTAGTTTGGTAGAAGGGAAGTGATACCTCAGGTAGGAAATCCTGAGCAGTTCTTCATTGGGTACACGGAGCAGAAGATCAAGAACGCTGGGGTGATCCTCAGAGAATTGAATAGTCGAGTGAGTTGGGGTCCAGATACTTTAGTTCTAGACAGGTTCGAAGTAGGATGCGACCCAAGGCATCACGAATTGCTACAGAGACACTTGGCCCATGCATCCATCCCAAGGCCCAGACTCCCTCACGATGCCCAAGAAGAGGAGCGTTTGAAGGAATATCTGGAAGGCACGGATGAGTTTTTAGCCAAGATCTTAGAAGAAATAGATCCGGTGATAATTAGGATGGAGATGTACCAAGAACGGCTTCTAATTCAGACCACTCTTCGGTGGGTGAAGAGGGCCAAGACAAGCCAGGCCTCGAGATCAGCCGCTGGAGGAGAACCCTGCTGATTTACTGCTCTATATCAAGCCCCATGTCGGCTTCATCATCTTTGTAATTCCTTTGGGGAAGATATTTTTATTACTATTTATTAACTCATAATGATTTTTTGGGGCAATGGTTCAATTTCACAAATGGCACTTGCATGTTTCAATCGATTAAGTAAGCCTTAACTCAAAAAGGCTTTAGGAACGCGAATAGTATAAGTGCCTGCAAATTACATGAATGCTTGCTACGTGCTTCACATGCCTATTTTCTATGTGTGTTATCATATATTAAAACTTGAATACATTTGATCAGATGATCTAAAACTACATACCAAAAGAAAAACCCAAAAGCTTAAAACTTACCCAAATTTATCTCCATTAAAAGGTTGACTTACAATGGCAAACCAAGGAGAACAAAAATCGCGGACCCTAGGAGAGACAACAGAGATGTTGAGGAACAAGGTGCTACAAATGGAGAAGCACCTCCAAGAAATAGAGAGGAAAATTAAGGAAGTGGACAGATTGCTAGAGATGGTTGGGAACCTGCCGGAGGGTATACCTCAAGAACAATACTATGGGAATGTCCCGGAAGGATTAAGGGATTTGGTGCTGAATTACATACCTTTAGAGAGAAGGCCTATGATGCCTAGAGAAGTGTCATGACCCGACTAGGGCCATGACGGGTATCCGGGGCTAACCACCGAACACCGCTCATTCTACTACTCATCGTCTCTCACTCATAACATATGCTCATAATCATAAGAATCTATTAGCAGTTGAAACATATTTACTTTTATAAACATAAGCCCTTTGGCTATCAAAATGACATATATATATATATATATATATATATATATATATATATATATACATGCATATATATAAAGACTATGGGACCATACTACCCACACTGCGTATCTACGAGCCTCTACTAGAGTACTAGACATATGGACGGGACAGGACCCCGTCATGCCCAATCATGAATATATACATATATGTACCAAAAGAATAATCAATGGCACCTCCGGAAAATGGAGTGCTCTCAAATCAGCCGCTAGCTCCTATGAGTCTGGATCACCTCCCTGTCTACCTGTGGACATGAACACAGCGTCCGAAGAAAAGGACGTCAGTACGAATGTTGTGTTGAGTATGTAAGGCATGAACAATAATAAGACATCAATGAAATAAGGAGGCATCAAATGAAGAGCAATATGAATCGATCGAATCATAAAGGAAGTAATACATGCGGACTTACTTTCATACTCATCATCATATCATATATGCATAAATGTATAAGCTGCCCGACCATATAGGTACGGTGTGATAATCAATAACATTAGCATTAGCATTAGCCTGCGTCCAGGCCTCCCGCGTCCGGGGTATCATCTCATGCCGCCCACTAGTGGTGTCTGCCCATGCCATCTGGCCATGGTGTATAGCTGCCCGCCTTGGCGGTGACTGCCCGGCCATATAGGCGCGGTGTAATATCATCATATGCTCATCATAATATGCTTATCATAATATACTTATCATAACTCATCATAGTACATGCATAGAGACTCATAGATAATCATACACTATCGGGGTGACGTAAGGTCGTGGACCCCCGACTTCATTATGGAACATTCATAAGTATTCTGCCTCACCTTGAAGGAACAAACATAAGGTGAGTGTATACAATGATCAACATCAATGGGCTATGGATAGCTTCATTAGCTTAATTGGAACATCATATCATAGACTATAGCATCTCTAGACTTAAGCTTGTCATTATCGTTATCATAATCGTAGCATATCTCTTATCTCGTATGGCTATTCATGAACAAGGACTCATAGTCTTCTTGAAGATGGAACATTCATAATAAAAGAGGAAATTCATGCCATAGGACTCATGCCTTAGAAAGAAAGGACTAGCCTCACATACCTTTGTCGTTTAACTATTCTATCGCTTGCTCGTTCTCCTTTAATGCACTCGTTTATACCTTCAAGGGAATTCGTATCAACATTAGCTATACAATCATGAAAACGTACTTACTAAAGCTAGAGAAAATTGGGCAGCATTTCCTTTGTTTATACTACTTTCCTCCATATTCCATATCAACTCCCAACATTCATAACGACAATCACAATATCATAAACAATAAGCATCATCTAATTACATTGCCCACAATTCATAATTTCACTACAATTCTCCATAACCATGACCAAAGTCCATTATCGCGTTCTTTCTCATACAATACTCATTCCATGTTCTAAATGTCATTTATAACGTATTTATAACTTCAACATATCCATTTTCATGATTCAATCCAACTACTACTCAATAATGATACTATTCACCCATTTATGACCCATTTTCTATACTTCTACAATCCATGTGTTTCAACCTATCAATACTTCAAACAACATGGAAAGATCATGAAACTCACCTTAGATGATGGAGGAATAAGCCTTGAATGGTGATACACCTTTTGCACCAAAACCCTATTTCATCTCTCTTAGGATTTCTTGATTTGAATGACTTTTAATGGGTTTCATACACTTGATTCTCCTCAATTCTTGTTGTTGATCTTTGATTTCTATTGTTTTCTTGTGGTTGAAGTGTTTGGAAGGTTCTAGAGGTTTCTTGAGTTGTGGAGGTGAAAGATGAAATGAAAATGAAATGAGGAAAGGTACCTTATATTAATTCAGTTCAAAGCCCGACCAAGATATACGGACCAACATACGGTCCGTATGTTTTCTACTGGCCGTATGTTTGGCCGTAGATCTGGTCCAGTGAGATATGGTATTCTGGGCTGGATCTACGGTTGGACATACGGTCCATACATTTTATACGGCCAGTATGTCTGGCCGTAGGTTTGCCCAGTTTTTCGAGACTTGTTCTCGTCGACTCGTTTGATCTCCGATCCTTATGGAACCTTCTTAACACTTGTTTATCACTTCATTACCATTCTAAGGGATGTTATAACTCTTCCTCAAGGTACCATTATACACGTTGTTAACTCAATACTCGAAATTCTTATCCGATACACTCAACTTATAACTCGCTTTCCTTAACAACTTTCTTTCCTTAACTCGAATGTCTTTGGAAATCTTAATTAGGACCATCAAATACTATTTCTTACTTGTCCAAACCTCGTATACATCATGCCCCTCATTAGTCTATTCACTGTACGCTAAGGGGAAATTTTCAAGGTGTAACATTCTTCCCCCCTTTTGGAACATTCGTCCTCGAATGTTAAGTCGTCGGGGATTCTAGAAAAATTTCGCCAGAGTTTCCCCTATAATATGGCACTACCATCCTATCACAACAACCCATAATATCATTGCCTCACAGGGCCACAACACAATAGCAATATAAATTGGCCACACACGACCCATATGCATAAAAGAAAAGCATACATACCTTATCATCTCGATGTTTCATCATAGATCTCTTCCGGGGGCTGAAATAAATGCGGATATGTGGATTTCATCTTCTCTTCCGCTTCCCAAGTCATCTCTTCTCGATTGTTATTTCGCCATAAGACTTTAACTGAAGCTATTTCCTTATTCCGAAGCCTTCGTACTTGCCTGTCTAATATGGCAATAGGCACTTCTTCATAGGCTAGCTTTTCTGTGATCTGAACATCATCTACTGGCACAATCTTTGTGGGATCTCCAACACATTTGCGGAGCATTGAGACATGGAATACTGGATGAACTAATTCAAGCTCTGAAGGCAAGTCTAATTCATACGCCACTTGACCCACTTTGCGGATGATTTTGTAAGGTCCAATATATCGAGGACTCAACTTCCCTTTCTTACCAAATCTCATCACCCCTTTCATTGGTGATACTTTCAAGAACACCCAATCATCGACTTGAAATTCTAGATCTCGCCGGCGGTTGTCCGCATAAGACTTTTGGCGACTTTGGGCTGTTAACAATCGATCTCGGATCACCTTGACCTTTTCTACAACTTGTTGAATCAACTCGGGGCCTATTAATTGTACTTCTCCGATTTCAAACCATCCAATTGGAGATCTACACTTCCTTCCATACAAAGCTTCATACGGAGCCATTTGGATACTGGAATGATAGCTATTATTATATGCGAACTCGATTAGGGGTAAGTGGTCATCCCAACTACCACCAAAATCTAAAACACATGCCCTTAGCATATCCTCCAAGGTCTGTATAGTACGCTCGGCTTGTCCGTCAGTTTGCGGATGAAATGCCGTACTAAGCCTTACTTGAGTACCTAGACCTTCTTGAAAGGATTTCTAACACTTAGCTGTAAACTGTGCTCCTCTGTCTGAAATAATAGATATTGGAATACCATGAAGTCTCACAATTTCCTTGATGTACAACCTCGCATAATCTTCTGCTGAGTATGTGGTTCGACCGGGAAGAAAATGAGCTGCTTTTGTCAATCTATCCACAATCACCCATATAGAATCATACTTGCCTCGGGAACGGGGCAATCCTACAATAAAATCCATATTGATCACTTCCCATTTCAACGTAGGAATTTCCATTCTTGCAATAGTCCTCCTGGCTTTTGATGTTCTACCTTTACTTGCTGGCAATTTGGACATTGGGCTACAAATTCTGCTATGTCTCTTTTCATGCCATCCCACCAATACATCAATTTAAGATCATGATACATTTTCGTCGCTCCTGGATGAATAGAATACCGAGAATAATGAGCTTCTTCTAGAATTCGACGACGCAATTCTGCAACATTTGGAACACATAACTTTGCCTCGGTATCTGAGAACCCCATCTATAAGACTTCAAATGGTGACTTTTCTTTTGGGACGACATGCACATCTTTATAATACTTCAATTTGGGATCCTTCGTATTGGCGCTCTTTACTTCGTGTCCAAGGATGAAATTGTGGGATTGTTGAATACTAATCCCCGCATCTCCTGAATCAATTAGACGTACTCCAAGATTAGCTAGTTGATGGAGTTCATGAATCATTTCTTTCTTCTCCGAGGGACTTCACATAAGCTACCCATTGATCGGCGGCTAAGCGCATCCGCTACTACATTTGCTTTTCCGGGGTGGTATAAAATATTCACATCATAATCTTTCAATAATTCTAACCACCGCCTCTGTCGCAGATTCAACTCCTTCTGTTTGAAAATGTATTGGAGACTCTTGTGATCTGTATAGATATCAACATGCACACCATACAAGTAATGTCTCCACATTTTTAATGCATGAATAACTGCGGCCAATTCAAGATCATGAGTTGGGTAGTTCTTTTCATGTTTTCGCAACTGTCTCGAAGCATAAGCAATAACTTTTCCATGTTGCATCAACACGCATCCTAACCCAACGCTGGAAGCATCGCAATACACAACATAGCCATCCGGCCCTTCTGGAAGTGTTAAGACTGGAGCTGAGGTTAATTTGTCCTTCAACTCTTGGAAGCTACGCTCACAAGCGTCATTCCACTGAAATTTTGTTGACTTCTGGGTTAGCTTCGTCAATGGGGCTGAAATAGATGAAAAGCCCTCTACAAATCTTCTATAATAACCTGCCAATCCCAGAAAACTACGAACTTCTGTAGGCGTCGTAGGCCTTGGCCAAGTCTTCACAGCCTCAATTTTCTGAGTGTCGACTCTAATGCCATCATCTGAAATAACATGACCCAAGAATGTCACAGAATTTAACCAAAACTCGCACTTTGAAAATTTTGCATACAACTCCCGAGTTCGAAGAATTCCAAGAACAATACGTAAATGATCTGCATGTTCTGATTCTGTGCGAGAATACACCAGAATATCATCGATGAATACTATCACAAATAGATCCAAGAGAGGCCTGAATACATTATTCATTAAATTCATAAACACTGCCGGAGCATTAGTTAGCCCAAACGACATCACTCGAAATTCATAATGGCCATATCTCGTTCTGAAAGCTGTCTTGGGAATATCTTCTTCTCTAACTCTCACTTGATGATAACCCGATCTCAAATCTATCTTGGAAAACCACTTGGCACCTTGTAGTTGATCAAATAAATCATCAATTCTCGGAAGAGGATATCTGTTCTTTATCGTCACCTTATTCAGCTGTCTATAATCAATACACATTCGTAGGGAGCCATCTTTCTTTTTCACAAATAAGACTGGCGCTCCCCACGGTGATGAACTGGGTCTAATAAACCCCTTTTCGAGCAAATCTTTCAACCGGCCTTTAACTCTTTCAATTCACGCCGGAGCCATTCGATAAGGAGGAATAGAAATGGGCTTGGTATCCGTACAACACATCAATGGCGAAGTCAATCTCTCTTTACGGAGGAAGGCACGGAAGTTCATCCGGAAATACATCCGGAATTCATTACTACCGGAACGGATTGAAATGTTGGAGATTTGCCTCGTATCACGAACTCGGACTAAATGATAAATATAGCCCTTGGCTATCATCTTTCTTGCCTTAAGGTAGGAAATAAACCTACCCCTTGGAGTTGCCGTATTACCTTTCCATTCAAGCACGGGCTCTCCCGGAAATTGAAATCGAACTAATTTCAATCGGCAATCAACATTAGCATAGCATGAGGCCAACCAATCCATACCCATAATAACATCAAAGTCTAGCATTTCTAGCTCAACTAAATCAGCTTTGGTTTGGCGATCACATATCACAATTATACAATCTTTATACACTTGTTTAGCTATTACGGGATCACCAACCGGAGTAGATACCTCAAAAGGTTTAATTGGCTCGGGTTTCACCCCAATACGATTAGCAACATATGGAGTAATATATGATAATGTGGAACCCGGATCTATCAATGCATACACGTCATGAGAAAACACGGTCAATGTACCGTAACCACATACGGGGAGGACTCGAGATCCGTCGTCCGGCTAAAGCATATAAGCGGGCCGAGTAGCACACGAAGTAGATGCTCCCCTCGGCCTCTACCTCGGCCTCGTCGGAATCTGGGAGTCGCCGTCGGACGCACCGAAGAAGAACCAGCCGCCGATCCGTGGCCGGACCCCAACTCTACCGCTCATCGACGGCAATCTCTCATCAAGTGTGCCCTACCCGACCACAAATATAACAAGCATCGACACCCCGGCGGCATTGTCCGTAATGTAATCTACCACACTGGCGCATCGCGGGACCGGTGGTCTCCCCTGACTATAATCTCCCCCAAACTGAGAACCTGGGGCCCTCGAACTCTGGCCCTGTCCTGAACGGAAAGAGCGATCAAATCTCCTACCTGTAAATCGGGGAGGTGCACTCGTCACTGACTGGCCTGAGTGCCTAGAATATGACTGCCTTGATCCCCCTCTATAATCACCGCCTGTGCCCATAGATCTAGCCCTTTTGCTTTGCCCTCTATCAACATCACGATCACCCCTCTACGGAGGTTGTTATCCTTCTAGATTCTGGGCATGGGCTTGAATGCGGGAAATATCCATCCCATCTTGCAATGAAGCCGTTAAGCAATCTTTAAATAAATGTGGCCCTAAGCCACTCACAAATCTATGCACCCTATCGCCCATGTCGGCCACCATAGTAGGAGCATATCTAGCCAAAGAATTAAATTGAAGGCTATACTCCCGGGCGCTCATATTCCCTTGCTTCAAATTTAAGAATCTATCCGCTCTAGCTCGGCGGACCTCGGGTGGTAAGTAGTGGCGAATGAAAGCATCAACAAATTCTTGCCACACGGGAGGAGGCGCATTCTCTTGCCTCGATGCTATCCAATTATTATACCATAAAATCGCCACATCCCGGAGTCTATATGATGCCAACTCCACGGATTCGGTCTCGGAAGCATGAATAATCCGCAATGTTCTCAACATTTCATCAATAAAGCCTTGCGGGTCTTCATCCGGCTTTGACCCAAAGAATTCTGGAGGATTTAAACTCATGAAGTCACGGGCTCTAGTACTAGCTGAACGATCACTTGGGCCCACATTCTACCGTTGTGCCTGGGCGGCAACTAACTGTGTCAATAAATGAATGGCCTCGGTCACTTGTTGACCCGAAGTAGCCGGTGGAGGAACTGGAGGCATAGGAGCTGGAGCTGAAGCCCCTTCTTGCTCTTCCGTAATAGGCGGAGTAGTGGAGGCATTAGATGGAGCCTCATCATGTGATTCATCCTCATCTACATTCATAGGCGGCTCTCTTTCCGCCGCCTTTTTGTCGTAGTCTTGCCCTTTCCGGGCGGCTTTAGCTTTTCCTTTTGGCGGCATTCTGAAATCACAACATACTATTAGGGAGGATAAAATCTTATGCACGGCTCTATCGCACGATCTCATAAGAAGAAAGATAGTCATTTTTCCTAAATGCCCTGTAGCCTCTGTTTATTAGCGTGGCGCGCAACACACCATAAACAAGACTCTACTAGACACGGCTCGTAGACACTTCCTAGGACTGAACTGCTCTGATACCACTTCTATCACGACCCGACTACGGGCTATGACGGGTATCCGGGGCAAACCACCGAACACCACTCATTCTCCGTTACTATCTACTCTCGTCCCATACACATATGCTCATAATCATAAAAACTATGAACATTTGAAACATAATTACTTTTATAAACATAAGCCCTTTGGCTATCAAAATATATATATATATATATATATACATGCATATACATGAAGACTATGGGACCATGCTACCCCACATCGCGTATCTACGAGCCTCTACTAGAGTACTAGACATATGGATGGGACAGACCCCGTCGTGCCCAAAAATATATATACATATATGTACCAAAAGAATAATCAATGGCACCTCGGGAAAATGGAGTGCTCTCAAAATCGCCCGCTAGCTCCTATGAGTCCGGATCACCTCCCCGTCTACCCGTGGGTATGAACACGTCGTCAAAGAAAAGGACGTCGGTTAATATTGTACTAAGTATGTAAGGCACAAACAATAATAAGACATATGTATAAGTCACATATTCCGTATTTTGAACAACGGGACAATCCGAGTTAACTACGATGTTGTAGCAAGACTATTCCGGATACGGTTGAGAGATTTTTGTTTATTTTAAAAGCACAAGTTGTGTATGACTTTATTTCTAGCGGAAATATTAAGGAAACATTTTGGGTCAAATGTTATTTTTGAAAGTATTTATTCCATTTAAAAACAAAAAAATAAA
>NC_081347.1:45512547-45526808 GCF_029784015.1 Lycium ferocissimum | reverse complement strand
TTTTCGAGACTTGTTCTAGTCGACTCGTTTGATCTCCGATCCTTATGGAACCTTCTTAACACTTGTTTAATACCTCAATACCAATCTAAGAGATGTTATAACTCTTTCTCAAGGTACCATTAGTATGTTGTTAACTCAATACTCGAAATTCTTATCCGATACACTCAACTTATAACTCGCTTTCCTTAACAACTTTCTTTCCTTTACTCGAATGTCTTTGGAAATCTTAATTAGGACCATCAAATATTATTTCTTACTTGCCCAAACCTCGTATACGTCATGCCCCTCGTTCGTCTATTCACTGTACGCTAACGGGGAATTTTCCAAGGTGTAACAAGAAGGGACTCTGGGAGTAATGAATGAAAGTCAAGGAGCTAGGTCAGACCTGTGGGTAATAGAATTAGACCCGCCAGAGGAGTCAGGACCCCAACAGGAAGTCGCTGAACCCGTCAAGGAAGAAGAACCAAAAGAGGGAGAAGAAGAGCGTCAAAACATAGAGGAGGAGGAATTAGAGCCCATTGACATAGAGGCTGGGGGAGAGGAAGAACCATTTGAGATGTTTCCTGAGTTTACAGAGGAGAAGAATCATGCCAATGAGGAATCTAATTATTATGCCCCAACCAACGAGGGATCTGACTTCTATGCACCCTCACCCATGCTAGTACCTGCCGCCTCCACTATGGCGTCAGAGAATTTTGGAAGGACAGGCCTTTCTGAACCTAGTTAGTGGGGACTAACTTTTAAAGCCCATTCCTCCCCCATTCAGAGTAGCTCCGCAGCCCGCTACCTGTAAGGAGGTATATAAAAGGATAGTCGCTATAGGAGTGTCTTGCACCAATAGAGCCAGGTTACCGCCGCCCAAGTTGGTGTATGCATACAAAGGTGCTCGTTTCACCAATCAGGCTGGTCATACCCTGAATGAGTGTCTAAGGTTGAGGAGAAGAATTTATAACCTAATTAATGATAGGATCATTGGGAATTTATGGGGGCCACACACCCTACTAGTTCATGACCCTATTATCCCTAGAGAAGTAGTCACTACTAGTACTCAAATTTGGCGGTATGATTTCATGATCTTCGAGGAATTGTATGCCCGTATATTCTCAACTCTGGCTACTTTAAAGAAGATCAGACCCGTGGAACCTTCCCATGAGCCCCCGCCATTAAGGCCCACTAGGAACGAGTTTTTCCTGTATCATACGGGAGCTATGGGGCATGACATAGAAGAAAGCCACGCATTCAAGCTTGAACTTGAACACAAGATCAGTGCAGGAGAGATCTTCGCCATCTTACCACCACAGTAGTGAGATGAAAGGAAAATGAGAGAGCGAGTTCGTAAGGACAACGACTTGCGGAACTATATTCTTGGGTAGGTATTCGGTGTCCCCATTTTTGCACATAAAAAGTTTCTCCCCTCCCCCATAAATATTGTAAGGAACCGCGCCGACCTGACGTCTCTATGGAGGGATACACGGGAAGCCCTAGTCGGGCCTGGTCTGGGGATGTCTTTAGGTAGGTTTAGCTTAAAGGATATTTACAAAAGATATATATCCTTCTTTCGAAAAACGAACTACGATTGGGCCTGACTTCCCGTGGTGGGATACGTAGGCAGTCTACGTAACACTCGGCCCCTACATAATATAATTTACAATCCCCCCCCCCCCCAATTTTTGATTTCTGTAATAGGGAAGGGTTTACCGAAAGTAAGTCAACCATAAAAGCCCATTGAACCAGGCTCCACCCAAACGTCAAAAGCCTATAAACATCCGAACCTTTAGAACAAAGGATCAAAAGTGTTCAAGTTTAATATATGACTTTGTGTGCTATACGCGCTTTAAATATCAATGTGTGATATGTTCCCTTTATATTTTTGATAAGTAACTAACTTTGTCTACCGTTGAGTTATTCTTGTCTTATAGAACGAGGCCGATTAGCGTAGTACTGAAAGCTGGCATACTTTAGAAGATATAAAGCCACGTTAGAATCCCTCGCAGACAAAGGCAAAGAGAAGATGACTGGTACCCCCGATAATGGAAATGAGCCCGCTCTCCATGACAGAGATACCCAAGACCCACAAGAAGTATCATCTCAAGAAGATGTGATTGCAACATTACTGACTGCTGTTACGACTCTCCAAGAAATTGTATCTAGGAATGTGGCAACAAATACAGATAAGGACGCCTCGACGGAGGAAAGAAGGCCTCCTTCTCCGTTTCCTTCGCTGAGCTAACAAATGCCTGATAACTTACCTACATACCTACCAGGAACCATCCCACCTCCACTAAGCTTCACTAACCCAAACCATGCTGGTCCTTCTTACCGCAATCCTCCACCAACAAAATACACTCAAATCCCAGGGACCACTCACTCAGTTCCTTCTTACCAGGTTCCTCAACCTATTTTCATTAATCCAGCAAGCCAATTATGTACTCTAGCTCTACCAACTGGGTAGACCACCACTGCCCTACTCAACCATACCACCCACCAGGTCTCATTCTTCACTCCTGATATCCCAAGTGAATTCTCCCTAGGGCATAAAGAGCTAGACCATTATGAAAAAATGGAAAAGGCCTGGAGAGCTGAACAGGATAAGCGTGAAAAAGATATGGAGAAAAAGAAGGAGGAAATTCCTAGAGAAATCCAAATAGGTCTGCAAGAAAGGCTACAGGCCTAAGATATGATGACTTGTGCATGCATCCGGATTTAGACTTACCAGAGGGGTTCAAAATCCTAAACTTTGAGATTTTCAACGGGACAGGGAATCCCAAAACACACCTCCGATCCTACTGCGACCAATTGCTCGGAGTAAAGAAAAATGAACCTCTAATCATGCGATTATTCAGTCGTAGTATGATCGGAGAAGCTGCTGAATGGTTCACAACTCAAGAAATACGTCAATGGCACACCAGGGAGGACATGGCAGAATCTTTCATGGAAAGATTTCTATTTAATGTCGAAACAGTACCAGACCGCTATTATCTTTAAAAGGTCAAGCAGAAATCAACAAAAAACTACAGGGAGTTTGCCAGCCGGTGGAGGGCTGAGGCAGCCCGTGTGCAGCCACCAATGAGTGAAGCAAAGGTAGTCTCTGTGTTCATCAGATCCCAGGAACCTGATTTCTACGACAAAATGCTGTCCATGGCTGGGAGACCATTTGCTGAATTGGTCAAAATGGGAGAGGCTATAGAAAATGGTCTCAAATTCGGGAAAATAGTTAGTGTCTTTAACAAGGCATCTGGACAAACTACTGTAGGAATCTTCCATAAGAAGAAATAGGATGTGGCAAGCATATCCCACATTCCAAACCCAAGCCCAAAAGAACCGCAATCCTCCCACGTAACTACGCCCGCCATGAATTACTCTGCACCTGCCTATAATCCAACACCTGTGTATTACGCTCAACTAAGCTTCACCACCACTGTACCAACTTACACGGCTCCACCTAGTGTCTGTAGGTCCGCTCCCACTTACCAAGCACCACCTCAATAAAATTACCGCCCAGTACCAAATAACCCACCACAAGCATATCAACCACCCTATAATTACCAAAAGCAACCGCCACCCCCAATATACAATGCTTCACATCCTGCTTTCGATAAGAGGCAGGTAAGAGAATTCACAACGCTCCTCGAGCCTAGGGCTCGACTCTTCGAAAGACTATTGGCCACAGGCTTGATTCAAAAGGTCCCTTCAAAGCCAGCACATCCGGGGAACAGATTTTACAGGGCTGATCAAACTTTTACCGATCATTCAGGAGGAAATGGGCACAACACATAGGACTGTATAAACCCCAAATGCAAAATTCAAGATCTGATTGACAAGAGGGAGATCACTTTGGAAACCGCAGATCCCAATGTGAACATGAATCCATTACCTAATCATGGAAACAACGAAGTCCAAATGATTGAGAGGAATGAGGACTGGAAAGAATGCAGAGCATTAATCCCCATAATAGTTGAATCCCTCGAACATACCGTAGCCTCCCTTACACTCCAGGAGCGTCCCAATTTTAAAGTTCTAGTCCCAGCACCAAGAGATGCAAAAGCAACATAGAGGTTCAGAACCTTGATCCCAGCACCCTTGATAGCACAGACGGCACAACAAATTGCTCCCACACCCAAAAAGCCAATCATTGTACAAGCAGCCATGGCTCAGGGCATGACCCGCTCGGGGAGGTGTTACAATCCTGAAAAGTTAGCTCAGAATGCTACAAGGAAAGAAAGCACCCAAAAGAGGGCAACAACTGAAGGAGAAGCCGAGGATTTCTGGCGGCGCATGCAGCCAAAAGACCACTCCATCGTTGAACATTTGAAGAAAACACCGGCACAAATATCAGTGTTGTCCATTGCTAGCCAGCTCCCCATCACACATGCAGGCTCTCATGAGAGTGTTAGATGATGTACACCTACCATCCGGTACAAAGCCGGTTGAAGACTGAATATTTGGGTTGGTAGCCCACATCATCGGAGAACACAGAATCTGCTTCTTAAAAGAGGAGTTGTCAGTGGAAGGAACCTCTCACAACAGGGCCCTTAACATTATCGTGGAGTGTCACGGTAAAGCAATAGGGAGAGTGTTCATGAACAACGGATCAGCCCCCAATATCTGCCCAATCACCACGTTAACACAGTTCAGCTACGATATGAACAAAATCCATCAGAACGGGACAAACATCAGGGGATTTGATGGGTCCCAAAGTGACTCCCTAGGAGCAGTAGACCTGCAGATCCAGGTTAGACCTGCTGCTTTCACAGTAGAATTTCAGGTCATGGCAATCATTGCCAACTACATTTTTCTCTTGGGAAGACCCTGGATACACTCCGCCGGCGCAATCCCATCAACTCTACACCAGGCCATAAAATTTGAATGGCAGGGACGGGAAATTATAGTGGCAGCTGAGAAGGATATTCAAAAGTATCCTTACAACATCGTTCCTATGATCGAAGGGAGCCCTCATTACCAAACTTTCATGTAGTGGAATACGTTGGGGCCACAAATGTGAAGGAAGAGGTCGATAAACCCATGCCAATAATCTACAGAGTGATTGCCTCTACCATGCTGATGAATGGTTTTGAAATAGGAAAGGGTCTAGGAAGGGACCTCGAAGGGATAATAGAGCCTTTGCTAATCCCAAAAGAAAACTACCACTTCGATCTACGGTGTACCCTTAACGAAGACAAGCTCACAAGGAAAAATCAAGAGAGAGCCCAGAATAAGGAATTTACCTCATTCAATTTCAGGTTTGTACCAGTCATTCCCCAGAAAGATGTCGATGCTGAATGAACAAGAAACTGATGGGAGTCTCGAGTCGCTTTTCCAAGAAGAGAGATGCTATGCGGTCATTGAAGAAAGTCAGAAGACACCCAACATATGCAGTATGAGGCCGGGAGAGCGCCTGAACAATTAGACACCCACCCCCCTCTTAGCTCCTCGGTAGAGAGATGGATTTTCCTTAAAACCTTTTGCTAAAAGCGGCGACAACGGTTGAGGCCCGAATGATCGCCTTTTCTAAATTACTTCGTGGTGTTTAAAAAATGGAAATGGTCCGACGTTGTTCCGAATCAGGACCATAGTTGTCGTCAACTGTTCTTAAATTAATGAAAAGCCCCGATCTACATAAAACTGTAATTCTTATCAAATAATAATAATGATTTTCTTAAAACTAACTACGCGTAATAAGTAACAATAAACCTAACTTTACTTTGCCTCGCCTTTTCAGTATTAACCATAATAAAATAATCGAAAATGTCATGACATGTCGTCAAACGAACATCGAAAACAGACAACGGGAATATGAAAAGTACAATGAATCGACAATGATGCCAGAGGGATTGGTAGAAAAATTGAAAGAATTAGAAGAAAAGAAGAAGCCGAAAATGGATGAAACTGAGGTGATCAACCTCGGTGACGAAGAGGATGTCAAGGAGACACAAATCAGTGCTCACTTGGGAGCTTCACATAAAGAAGAGCTCATAGCTCTATTAAAGTAGTATGTGGATATCTTCGCCTTGTCATATGCAGACATGCCTTGACTGAGCACTAAAATTGTAGCCCACATATTCCCTATTAAGGAAGGCTTCACTCCGGTTAAGCAAAAGACCCGGGCATTTAAGCCTGACATAAGTATCAGGATAAAGGACGAAGTGGAGAACCAAATCGAGTCTGGAATAGTAGAGGTGACGTCCCGCCCCACTTCGTTAGCAAACATAGTGGCAGTACCCAAAAAGGATGAAAAGATTCGAATCTGTGTGGACTACCGAGATCTCAATCGGGCAGTCCGAAAGACAACTTTCCCCTCCCAAACAATCATTCATGGATTATTTCACCGGGTACCATCAAATAATCATGAGCGAAGAAGACACTGAAAAGACAGCCTTTATCACCCCTTGGGGAGTCTACCATTACAGGGTAATGCCATTCGGCCTCAAAAATGCTGGCGCCACATACATGAGAGCTATGACTACCTTGTTCCATGATATGATGCATCGAGAGATTGAAGTCTATATGGACGATGTCATCATAAAATCAAGGGAAAGCTCAGAGCATATTGTGCATTTGCGTAAGTTCTTTGACAGCCTTCGCAAATTCAATCTAAAGTCGAACCCTACAAAGTGCGCATTTGGAGTGGCTGCAGGTAAAATGCTAGGATTCATAGTCAGCCGTAGGGGTATTGAACTAGACCCTACTAAGATTAAAGCAATTCAGGAGCTACCACCTCCTAAATTAAAGAAAGAAGTCATGAGCTTCTTGGGAAGGTTGAATTACATTGGACGATTCATAGCCCAGTCAACTGTGATTATAGATCCAATCCTTAAGTTGCTCAAAAAAAAAAAGATGCTCCCACAAATTGGACAGAGAAATGCCAAGATGTATTTAACAGAATCAAGAGATACCTTTCCAATCCTGTCGTCTTGGTACCGCCCAGGCCAGGGAGTCCTCTGTTACTATATCTGTCGGTATCAAAAAAAAGCTTTCAGGTGCATGCCTACCCAGCATAATGAAGAGTGCAAAAAGGAACATGCCATCTACTATTTGAGTAAGAAGTTCACTTCCTGCGAAGCGCGGTATGCGCTCGTAGAGAAGACCTGTTGTACTTTGACCTGGATCGCCCAAAAACTGAGACACTACCTATCCGTGTTTACCACTCACCTCATATCCAGAATGGATCCGATGAGATATATTTTTTGGCAACCACTGCCCGTGGGAAAGTTGGCTAAATGGCAGATGCTACTAAGTGAATTTGACATCGTGTATGTAACACAAAAGGCAGTTAAAGGACAAGCCCTAGCGGTTCTGCTAGCAGAAAGTCCCATAGATGATGAACTGGAACTAGTACGGACTTTGTTCCCAGAAGAGAAAGTGATGGCTATGGAAGCAGAGGTGGCAAAACTATACTCGGGCTGGAGACTATTCTTCGATGGAGCAGTCAACTACAAAGGTTCAGGCATTGGAGCGGTGTTGATATCGGAAATAGGGCAAAACTATCCGATTGCCACAAAACTCAACTTTAGATGTACCAACAACATGGCGGAGTACAAAGCATGTATCCTCGGCCTCAGGATGGCGTTGGACATGAATATACAGGAGTTGTCGGTAATCGGGGACTCCGATTTGCTCATAAATCAAGTAAAAGGAAATTAGGCAACCAAAAATGATAAGATACTCCCATATGTGAGTCTGGTACAATGATTGTGCGAGAGATTTAAGAGCATTAACTTTAGACATACTCCAAGGGCTCAGAATGAGTTCGCAGACGCATTGGCCACAATAGCGTCTATGATCCAACACCTTGAGAGTGCCCACATTGATCCATTAGAGATCAAACTGAGAGAAGAGCAGGCTCACTGCACCCATATCGAGGCCGAGCTAGAAGGCTAACCATGGTATGCCGACATTAAGGCCTATCTAGAAAAAGAAGAGTATCTCCCAGAAAGTTTAGCAAATCAAACAAAGACCCTCAAGAGATTGGTTAATGGTTTCTTCTTAAACAAGAAAGTGTTGTACAAAAGGACCCCTGACCTCAGGTTGCGCATGTTACGCCTCTCGTCTTCGTCATAGTAGAACTAATGATTTCCTAGTCGAGTATGTCTTGAGAATGGAGACCCGTGCCGAGTTTGGGGACATAAAGTGTTGTACTCCATGTACAAATGTATTAGTAGGTATTCTGGGTAAATTATGGAGTTAGAAGCTGAACGAATCAAATTGACGCAGTCGGAACGTATTTAGGAAATTCTGCAGACATCAATCACTGTCGACGGGCCGTTGACATGTCGACGGACCCTCGTTATGCACCGTCCATGTGTTTCTGCAATCAGAGATTTTTAGGTGTAAGTCGATGGAGCAAGTCGACGGACCGTCGACCCCCTCGTCGAACTGCTTTACTGGAACTTTCCAGTTTCAGTTATAAATAGACGACCCTTGACCTCATTTTTCAGATTCCACCTCTTCCACAAGTCTTGAAAGCTCTAGAATATTTCCTTCACCATACTAACAAAAATCCAAGTAAAAACAAGGATTAATTACCGAGAATCAAGAGGATTAAATGCAAAAGAGGCCCACTAGGGTTGATAGAAGCCAAGAATTCATTTGGTATGAAGTTGGGGTTTTCTTCAAATGATGTATTTTCATCCAAAGCCCATTCCTACATAATCAAAGGTGAGTTTTGTGTTCATTTCATGTTATTAAGAGTATTGAGTGGTTGAAGGACTTGGGTTAGAGAAGAAAGTAGAATATGAGTTCAAATATGGAGAAAATGGTATTTTGAGTAGTAAGTTAATGTGAATCATGATTCTTAGTATGAGATGAGTATAATCTTGTTATAAATGATGCTAATGACGTTGAGACAGTGTTATGTGAAGAATAAATATGATGTTGTATTATAGTTATGGTTATGGATGATTTTGAAGGTGAATTTGAGAAGTAAACAATGTTTAACTTGAAGAATCTATTGATTATCATATTATGGGTGTGGTTATTGATGTTTGGGAGTTGTCTTACTATATGGAGGAAGTTGTCAAAACAAAGGAAATGCTTCCCAATTTTTGTTAGCTCTTAGACGCCTTAGCTTAGCCTTAAGCATGTTTCTAATGATCTAATGTAGTACGAAATATTTTGAATGTAGAGTTGTGAGCTTGGAAAGAGAATGCTTAATCGTTAAAGAGACGTAAAGGTATGTAAGGCTAGTCCTCCTCTTTCTAAGGAATGACTTCTATATTATGATTTTATTCCTAAGTTCCATGACCTTCTTACATCCTAAAAGATGAAGGTTGAAAATTCTTAAGAGCTTCTTAACAGATAGAGATGAGATGTGTTTTATGATATTGATGGTTCTAATTCTAAAGATTCCAAAGTTATGAATTCATGCTTTTATAAGGTTTATGATCTTGTTCTATGTTTTCCTTGATGATTGTTCATTGTTGTTAGTCTCACCTCATGTTACTAGTTCCTTCAAGGTGAGACACGATGACCATGACTATTCCATAACATAATCGGAGGTTACCGACCTTACGTCACTCCGATAGATTTATAGCTTTCCTTGAGCTCTCATGTATGCATTATGTTATGTATACGTATGATTACACAGCGCCTATATGGCCGGGGAGTCACCACTACGACAGGCGTAGTGGGCAGCTATGATGATGATTACACTATGTCTATATGGCATGGGCAAACACCACTAGTGGGTGGCTTGAGATGTTTAACCTGGACACGGGCTAATGATGATCACACCGTACCTATATGGTCGAGCAGTTTATATATATATATATATTTCTTGTTAGCATGCATGATTCCGACTTAAGAGGCAATCAGCTACAGGTTATCTTTTCTTCTTATGCTCCCTTGTTTCTTGATTATGTTATTGTAAATGCTTTACATACTCAGTACATTGTTCGTATTGACGTCCTTTTCTTTTATGGACGCTGTGTTCATGCCCACAGGTAGACAGGGAGACGGCGCAGACGCTTAGGAGCTTATCAATAGTTGTACACGAGCACCCCACTACTCCGGAGGTGCAGCCTATTGGTATATTATTTTTTTTGTGTATATATATATATATATATATATATATATATGTATATTGGATCATGGCGTGGTCCTGTCCCGTCCTTGTGATTTCAGTATTCCTGTTAGAGGCTCGTAGATACTTATGTGTGGGTAATAGATGTTATGAGACTTCTTTAGCCTATGCTTTGTATATCATTTTGTAGCCTTTTGGGCCTATGTAAGCACACATGTTTTGGGAGATATTTGGAGATCATTTCATGATAAGTCTTGTGTTTAGAATGATGTATATTCGGGCTGAGTATGATAGACAGCATGATGAGTAGTACTCCGATAGTCAGCTCTGGGTACCCGTCATGGCCCACTAGTTGGGTCGTGACAAAAGTGGTATCAGAGCAGTTCGGTCCTAGGGTGTGTCTACGAGCCGTGTCCAGTAGAGTCTTGTTTATGGGTGTGCAGCGCCCCACACTTATAAATAGGAGGCTGCTGGGTATTTAGGAACAATGACCGTCTTTCTTCTTCATAGATCATGCGGTAGAGCTATGTTATAAGATTTTTCTTTTCCCTAACTGTGAGTTATGATTTCAGCGATGCCGGTAAAGAGGAAAGCAACAGCTTCCCAGAAGGGCAAGACTGCGACAGAAAGGTAGGTTGAACAGGAGTCCCAGGTGAATATAGAAGAGGGTGACTCCCATAATGAGGCTCCATCTCGGACTCCTCATACTCCGCCTATACTAGAGGAGCATGAAGGGGTCTCTACCCCAGCTCCAGTGCCTCTATGGTCTCTACCCCAGCTCCAGTGCCTCTACTTCCTCCACCGGGTGCTTTGGGTCAACAAATGACCGAGGCTATTCAGATATTGACTCAGCTAGTTGCTGCTCAAGCTCAGTGGTAGAGTGCGAGTCCAAGTGACAGAGCGGCAAGTGTTAGAGCCCGTGATTTTATGAGTTTGAACCTACCAGAATTTTTCGGGTCAAAGCCGGATGAAGACCCGCAGGGTTTTATAGAAGAGATGTTGAGGACATTGAGGATTATACATACTTCAGATACAGAGTCAGTGGAGTTGGCGTCCTATAGGTTGCGGGATGTAGCCGTTCTTTGGTATAATAATTGGATATCTTTGAGGAAGGAAAATGCACCTCCCCCAAGTTAGCAGGAGTTTGTTGATGCTTTTATTCACTATTATTTGCCACCCAAGGTTTGAAGGGCTTGACCTGACTGGTTTTTGAATTTAAAGCAAATAAATATGAGTGCTCGAGAGTATAGCCTTCGATTCAATTCATTAGCCTGGTATGCTCCGACCATGGTATCTGATATGGGAGACCGGGTGCATCGATTTATGAGTGGCCTAGGGCCATATTTGATTAAAGATTGCTTGACAGCTTCACTACAGGAGGGGATGGACATCTCCCGTATTCAGGCTAATGCTCAGAATTTAGAAGAGCAGCAGCAACTGCACGAAGGTGAGCGAGATGTTGACAGAGGGTAGAGCAAGAGGGCCAGATTTGTCGGTGCTAGTAGCGAGCATAGAGGGGGTCAGAGGTAGTCATATTCCAGATATTCAAGCCAGTCTGCGACTAGTGCAACTCCTCGATTTACGGGTAGGAGATTTTACCGCACCATTTATTCAGGACAGGGTCAGAGTTCTACAGTTTTGGGTTCCCAGTCTGGAGGCGATCCCAGTCAGAGGAGACCACCATTACAACGATGCAGCCAGTATGGTAGATTACATTCGGGTCAGTGTCGCCGAGGTTCAGATACTTGCTATGCCTCTGGTCAGGTTGGGCATATGATGCGTGATTGTCTATCGATGGGTGGTAGAGTTGGGGCTTAGCCTACAGGATCAGTAGCAGGTTCTTCTCCATTCATGCACCCCATAGGGGCGTACTCTCCCGGTTTCGGCGGGCTCAGTGTGGCAGGGGGAGCATCCGGGGCTTCGGTGGCTTCCAGCCCCATATTTATGCTTTAGTCGGATGCCAGGATCTTGAGTCCTCCCCTGACGTTGTCACAGGTATCTTATCAATATTCTCTCATTATGTCTATGCATTAATTGATCCGGGTTCTACCTTATCTCATATCACTCCTTACATTATCGTCCGTATTGCGGTGAAACCCGAGCCGATTAAACCTTTTGAAGTATCTACTCCTGTTAGCGACCCGGTAGTAACTAGATAAATGTATAAAAATTGTTTAATTGTGGTATGTGATCGTTAGACTACAACTGATTTGATTGTGCTGGAAATGTTGGATTTTGATGTGATTATGGTCATGGATTGGTTGGCCTCTTGTTATGCTAACGTGGATTGTAGAACGAAGATGGTTCGATTCCAATTCCCGGGAGAACCAGTGCTTGAGTGGAAAGGTAATACAATGCCTCCAAGGGGTAGGTTTATTTCCTATCTCAAAGCGAGGAAGATGATTGCAAAGGGCTATATTTATCATTTGGTCCGAGTTTATGACACCGAAGTAAAGCCGTCGACTGTTCTGTCTATCCCGGTAATAAATGAGTTTCTGGACGTATTTCCGGATGAACTTCCAGGTCTTCCATCGGAGCGGGAGATTGATTTTAATATTGATGTACTGTTGGACACTGAACCTATATCTATTCCTCCTTATAGAATGGCTCTAGCGGAATTGAAAGAGCTAAAGGCACAACTGAAGGACTTGCTTGAGAAGGGATTCACTAGACCCAGTTCATCGCCATGGGGGAGCACCTGTCTTGTTCGCAAGAAAGAAAGATGGTTCTTTGCAAATGTGTATTGATTATAGGCAATTGAACAAGGTGATGATAAAGAATAAATATCCTCTTCCGAGAATCAATGGTTTGTTTGACCAATTGTAGGGTGCTAGGTGGTTTTCTAAGATTGATCTGAGATCGGGATATCATCAGTGAGAGTTAGAGAAGAAGATATCCAGAAAATGGCTTTCAGAACTAGATATGGCCATTATGAATTTTGGGTGATGTCATTTGGTTTGACTAACGCTCCGGAAGTGTTTATGAATTTGATGAATAATGTATTCAGGACTTTTCTAGATCTATTCGTGATCGTGTTTATTGATGATATTCTAGTATATTCTCGGTCAGAAGCAGAGCATGCATATCATCTACGTACTATCCTTGGAATTCTTCGAACTCGTGAATTGTATGCTAAATTTTTAAAATGTGAGTTTTGGCTGAATTCGGTAACTTTTTTGGGCCATATTATCTCAGCTGATGGCATTCGAGTTGATACTCAGAAAATTAAAGCCGTAAAGACGTGGCCAATGCCTACAACACCCACAGAGGTCCGTAGCTTTTTGCGATTAGCAGGTTATTACAGAAGATTCGTAAAAGGATGTTCTTCTATTTCAGCACCATTTTCAAAGTTAACTCTGTTTTTGGTATGGATGTTGAATGCCTATTATGATATAAATATGACCATTGGCTGAGTTAAATTGCGGATTAGTGACTCTACCTAGGGATGAAACTTGGACTTATGATTATCAGGTGAGATTATTGAAACTTGATAGACTTGTGGTTTAAAGGCTTTATTTTAGGCTGTGACGTTGTTATGAGGGGTTCTGTGACAAGGATTTAAGTATTAAGTGTCTATCTGTTTATCTTGTTGATTTTATACTTATATGCGTGAACTAATCTTAGTCGGCCTATCATGCTTATCGATACATACTGTTTGTACTAATACTACCTTGTTGCATTCATTTTTAGTGCAGATTGTGTTCCAGAGATTTCATCCAGACCACATCTCTAGCTTGAACGAATCCGAGGGTGAGCTCCTATCCATTCTATGAAACCTGAAGATCTCTCTTCCCAGATGTTTACTTTCATTCCAGACATTATTTGTCATATTTGGGATATACTTCATTCTTTAGACGTTGTTGAGGAGTCCTTGTACGATGACTTTCAGATTTTGAGGGTGTAATAGTTAGACTTCCGCACTTATATTATCTATTAATATGACTTGTTTTATTTATTCATTCATTCACTTATCTATTGACTGTTAATAAATGATTAAGGAAGTTGAAATTGGCTAATGATTAATGGGTTAACGGGTAAGGGTTGGCCTACTAGTGATAATAAGGTAGGTGCCCGTACGATCGGCAATTAGGGTCGTGATAGTTGGTATCAAAGCCTAGGTTCGTGAATCTCGTTGTACAGGGACGTGTCTAGTAGAGTCTTGCGGATCGGTATGAAGAGCTCCGTACCTATCTGCGAGAGGCTATGGGACATTTAGGAAACTTCCACTTCTTTCATTCTTTGG
>NC_081347.1:45430348-45512447 GCF_029784015.1 Lycium ferocissimum | reverse complement strand
TTATGCCCTCTTCGCTTGCTTAAAGTGTTTTTCTATATTGTATTCATACTTATAAAAACCTACAGATATTATTGGAATCGTTTATCTTGCGAATTAGACATCTTAGGCAAAACGGTGCATATGCCGTTTAGATTGACTCTAGCTCCTTAAAATAATTCTTCTTTGAAAAAAATCTGGAAAAAACACATACTGATTGTGAAAAATATATAAAATAAGAAGCAAACCGCGTTTGTTTTAATAACAACAAGGCTAAAGAGGTTTTGGAAGGCAAGATAGTATAACGTATTGTGCAAAAACTAAGGGGATGAGTAAATTAGACAAGAAATCCTTTTCAACTGTTGAAACATGTTTTTCTGGGTTTGGAATTGGTAAATTATGGTAGTTTGGGCCAGACCTGTCACAACCCAACTAGAGGGCCATGACGGGTACCCAGAGCTAACATACCGAGCACCTCTAAACATGCATCTCATAATCATTTCAGGGTGGACCATAAAGATAGCTCATGGATATCATAATCTTTAAGGACATATATCACAACATAACGGTACATCTCTGTATAATCTTCAACAATTATGTCCATCATCACCAACTGACAAGGCTACTAAAATATTATACAACAATATGAACTGATAGGGTTAGGAAATGTCTAATTGTACACATATGTCTACGAGCCTCTACATAGAATACAAGTGACCATAAGGACCAACACCAATAGATAGTATAGCCCGAAGCAAATGGAGCGCTCGAGATTCACCGATTGAAGCTCCTATGGGTCGATCGTCTACTGTCTACTGCGGGCATGAACGCGATTGTCCATAAGAAGGGACGTCAGTACGAATAGTGTACTGAGTATGTAAGGCATGAATAGTAACATAACAAGAAGTATGGAACATAAAATGAGATAAAGATAACATGTACATCTGATTGCCACTTAAGGCAGATACCATGCATGCTAACTCTAACTTTTTAAATCAACATTATAAATATATATATATATATATATATATATATATATATATATATATATAAGTAAGCCCGACTATATAGGTACGGTGTTATCGCCCGACTATAAAGGCACGGTGTTATCATCGTTTGCCCGCGTCCGGGGTAATCATCTCACGCCTCCCACTAGTGGTGACTGCCCGTGCCATATAGACACGGTGTTATTATCATTATCCATAAGACGCCCACTACGCCCACCGTAGTGGTGTCTTCCCGGCCAACTAGGCCCGTGTAATTGTACATATACATATACATAAAGCATGCATGAGAGCCCAAATAAAAGCTACAACTCTCTCGGAGTGACGTAAGGTCGGTGACCTCCGATTGATATTATGGAACAATCATCATCGCTATATCTCACCCCGAAGGAACAAGTATCATGAGGTGAAGTCGACAACAATGAATAAAATCAAAGAAATCATGAAATAAGCTCAATAATCTCATATTAGTGTCCAAACCATAAGCTTCGAAATTTCTAGAAATGGGATCATCATCATCATTATTTTCGTCATAGAAAACATCTATCTTTAGCATCATAAGAACCTTGAGAATCATGAACTTCTGGCTTTTGGGAAATAAGGACGCTATGGAAAGCATGTATGGGATCAATAATCATGAAATCATGAAATAAGCTCAATAATCTCATATTAGTGTCCAAACCATAAGCTTTGAAATTTCTAGAAACGGGATCATCATCATCATCATTTTCGTCATAGAAAACATCTATCTTTAGCATCATAAGAACCTTGAGAATCATGAACTTCTGGCTTTTGGGAAATAAGGACGTTATGGAAAACATGTATGTGATCATAGGAAAAGAATCATGCCTTTAGAAAGAAAGGAATTAGCCTTAACATACCTTTTTGGTCTCCTACTACTTAACGGTTATCTTTCCAAGCTCATAAATCTACATTCAAGAGAATTCATACCACTATTAGGCTTATCGTCATATGCTTATCTTAAGCCTTCAAATTAATTCCTTTTTAAAATCTCTTGAAATTGAAAAGCATCTCCTATTTATATCCCTGGCAGAAATCACAATACCAACAAAGCAAAAACAATAGCAATACTAATATCAACAACATCATCATCAACACCAATATACTCCATAAAACATCCCACACGATGTTTTTCCAAATTTCTCAACCAACCATAACAATATCCACAATACCATAATGAAAGAATTATATTCAATTTAATCTCAAATTAATCCAAAATCTCCTTTCAAATTTATTCCATAGTCATCATCTTCACTTTAATACTTTTGCATCTTCTCTACTATGATTCTCTTTTTTTATAGGACTTGCTAAACCTTCAAATCAACTTAATCATGAGAAATAGAATGGAGAACATACCTTACACTAGAAGAACTTCACCCCACTCAATTTCTTCCGAGACCAAATTCATCACAACATTAAGTAGAGACAACAACAATCCTTCTCCATGAATTAGCTTGGGGTTTTGGAGTTTGATCCTCTTTTGTGATGGTATAGAATGTTTTGGAATGGCAGAGAACCTTCAAAAACACTCTTATAATGGAGAAAGAAGTGTGGGAGATTCTAGAGGGGTGTGGAGATGTTAGGAGATTTTTATAGAGTTTTGGAGTTGAATAAAAATGAATAAAATGAAGTATATAGGCTTTTATAGGTTCCAAACTCGGAACGGGCTGGGTCACCACATAAGTGGGCTTTTAAGTGAGCTTTTCGGATTTTCCGCCCAGGTTTAGATTCCTCTGGCTATCCGTTTTAAAACTCCCATAACTCCCAACTCCGATGTTGTATTGACAAACGGTTTGCTGCGCTGGAAACTAGACTCGACGAACTTCATTTTAGGCTTTTGAAACACCTTAAAACTCATGATATCCCTGGAGATATACCCCTCTAAAATTGACCCAAAATTCTGTTCAAAATTCTGCCAACTTTTTTCCAAGTTTTTGACAAACTTATTTTCTTCGATTTTCTTGGTCCCGGAATCTTTCGAAACTCTCCATACATGATATTTATAATTAATCATACTTGATAATGATCATTTCCTTTGGTTCCAAGGTTGTCCTTCCCGGTTACGACTTACGAGATCGTAATTCATCCTTCACATCATTGTTACTCACTTCCAATGGCTTGTACCTTCCAAAACTTTATGGGACGCCTCTGATACTCCATTAATACGGTGAAGTACGTGGCATGCTCATGCGCTGAAAGTGCTAGGTGTAACAAAAGCCCATCTAAATTCTCTTTTCTAGAAAAACCAGATGTTCAAAAAAGTATCTTTTGGGCCAGAGCCCACACAGTTTTATCTTTTAAAACCCCAAAAACCCTTTCTTTGGTCAAAGCCCACCTAATTCTTTTTAAATCTATGGTTAAAGAAATTCTTGGCCAAGGCCCACATTTTAAAATAACTGAAATAAAGTATTTTGGGCCAGAAAACAAAATGGACTTCAAAGTTAAATTTTTCCTTAAACTAAATCTTAGACTTTATTCAATAAAGAAATAGTGAGCACATATTTAAAGGGGATATATATAAGTTATTTGACCATAAATTCAATTCATTTCTTAAGGATAAATGTGCAAAAATTGTAAAGAATCTCTCTTTCTTTTAAAATAAAAAATGGTCCAATTTTTATACGCCCATAATTATAAAAGGTTTAGATAAGGATGTTCGAGAATTGTATTAAACGCATTAACCCGGTACACATGTCAGTCAAGCATGAATAAAACTTATTCCCCCAGACTATAAAATAAATAAACTTTCTATTTTTATTTTTTTATATAGAAAAACTATTATCCTTACGTATAAAATAAACTAATTATACCCGGATATTATAAATCCGAACCTAAATATCATATATGTAAAGGGAATATATTCAATTCTTTTCAAAAAATGATATGCAACATGACAGACTTTCTTTCGAAGGTCAACCATATAGCAAGTAAACAGTTCATGCAAATACTCACACATTGGAATTCGAAGGTCAACCGTATAGTATGGATCCTTAATACTAGGGTGCCTAAAACCTTCTCTAGGGGATCACCAGAACCCTTACCTAGAACTTTGGATTAAGAAGGATTTTTCACGGCGTATGAATAAACTCTTCAAAATGGGTTTTCCTAATTTCCTAAAAATTAGGTGGCGACTCTTTTAAAACAAAGTCCGAAAGAGCACCAACAATTTTGAAATAGCTTTTTTCGAGCGCTAACCCCGCCGGCGAAAATGCGAACCGTTACACCCAAAATTTGGGTATGAACCCTAACTTCCAATTCCTTAATTTAGCCACTAATTAGGAAGGAATCATGCAATAATAGATTCTAGTCATCAATTCCATGTTTAATGAAGCTAACCCAATCAATAAACCAAGATTACAAAGCCTAGAAAGAAGAACTCATTGAACCTTATTTTAATTCTTAAACTCTTAGTGAACTAGCATGATAATGAAATCCTAAGGTGATTAAGGAAAATGGAATAGCAAAGAAGATAGAAGGACTTACCACAAAGATTTCCCCCAAGAATCACCGTGAAATGCTCCCAATAAATTTAAAGTCGAAATAATAAAGAATGAGGGACTTAGGGCTTTTAATACTCATTTAATGAATGTATCTGCCTGATAGCCAATTCTGCGACAGCGATACCGCTGCGGTGGTCCCGCTTTGGCGTTCCCTCAGACCGCTGTGGCGGTTAGCCAATCAATGCACTAGCCGCTTCTGCGGCATGGACACCGCTATAGCGTGCTGCTGTTGCGGTACTGGTTCCACCATAGCGGGCACCAGACACTAGAATTCTCCCAAGTTTCACAATCTCAACTTGAAATCCCGACTATCACCCGAGGCCATCTGTTCATATACCATATATGCAAACATGCATAAATCACACTACGGATGCGTTTGTGGCCTCAAAATTTTCAACGGAGGTCTTGTTGACCGAATCAATCCCCGGTACCTCAAAGCTAACTTCCCAACCCAAGTCCTAAAATGCACCCGGGTGCAGTGGGAACCGAACCAAATATACACACAAATTCTAAATGACTATCCGGACATCTCAGAATTGATGGATTCTCAAAAAAGGTCCATTTACCCAAAAGTCAACTTTGAGTCAACTCTTTTTCCCTTTAAACCCAAATTTTCCAAAAAGTCACCCAAATCGTATCCAAACACCTCGAGAAGCATGTAAATTTTCCCTTCGGGTCAAATGTTAGCTAAACAAGCTCGGGAAAGGATCAAAAGTAATGAAAAGACTATAACGACCAAACGGATCGTTACAGTTATAGATCCTAACGTATCGATACAAGTATTGTTGTGTCAGTCTAAAGGACGATTGACCTCCGAAGCATTTATCCCGGTGTATCTATTGTTGTGTCAGTCCAGAGTACGATTGACCTTCGAGGCGTATAGCCCGGTGCATCTATTGCTGTGTTAGTCCAGATGACGATTAGCCTCCGTGGTTTCCTAGCTCAGAGTATCGATTGATTTGTTTGCCTGTGAGTGGCTTGTTTTATACCTTTGTTACCTGTGAGTGGCTTTTGATGATAATGAACTTGTTCTCCTTAGAGTGGCTTGTTGATGATATTGGTCTCGAGTTGAAAAGACTCAACTGGTAATAAATGGTATACTGAATCAGAAAAGATATATACTTGTCTTGATGGTTTTCTATTGATGACTTTAGTTGTACGATTGATCTTGTCTTTGATTTCAGATTATTTTATTAGCTTGTTTTCACTAATCATTATTGTATTATTTTATTATATTACTTATTGTCCCTGAGACACTCACTGAGTACCCAGTACTCAGGCATGCCGTTGTTGTTTTTGATGGTATGTTAGGTAACAAAGAAGAGCAGGTACAGACATATCTCATAGATTAGGAGTACTTGCTGCTTTCCAGACTTTCGGTGAGCGTACACCTTTATTAGTGGGCCACCCTCCATTTTACTTACTGCTTTTATTTTTCGGGCTACGTCCCAATGAGTTAGACATTTATTCATGGGAAAAGGGTCAAATATACCCCTCTACTATAGTTTATTGGCTAAGTTTACCTTCCGTTAGCCAAGGCAATTAAAAATACCCCTCTGTTAGCCAAAGTTCATATTTATACCCCTCCACGGACGGAAAAGCCCAAATCAGACCAAATTACCCATTTTTCAAAATTTACCCATGACCCATCAACTTGGGTGACCCGACCCGCAAAAAATTTTTCCCCACCCAAATAATATACCCCTGTATGCCTTAGATTAACTAAACTTGTTTCTGTACTTTTTGATTATCTATAAAAGAACATCCACTCTCAATAGAATTGGATGATTAACTAAAAAAAAAAAAAAGTGTTCAATCGAACTTACCTATGAAGGGTAAAGGGATTGGACCTGGTGGAAGTTTCCTGTTATTATATCCTCTGCTTCTAATTTCTTGTACCAAATAGAAGATTTTGACCAAAGTCCAGGCAAGGACTAATCCTCCAAAAATGGCTATGTAATCCATGGTTTATTTGTGTTTTTTTAGTTAATCTAAGGCGTACTGGGGCTCTTTTTAGTTAATCCGATGTTCTTTTAGTTAATTTAAGACATACAGGGGTATATTATTTGGGTGGGGGAAAAAGTTTTGCGGGTCGGGTCACCCAAGTTGATGGGTCATGGGTAAATTTTAAAAAATGGGTAATTTGGTCTGATTTGGGCTTTTCCGTCCGTAAGGGGGTATAAATAACTTTGTCCAACAGAGGGGTATTTTAATTACTTTAGCTAACGGAGGGTAAACTTAGCCAATAAACTATAGTAGAGGGGTATACTTGACCCTTTTCCCTTTATTCATTATCTTAGAGGCTCCATAGATAAATGTTGTTTTATGGGTATTGGTTGAGTCATTGTCTGACTCTCATAGGTATTTCTACACTTTGACAATCTATTTATTATAGACTTCCGCTGATTTTATTTCTTAAATTATGGGCATGAGTTTGTATAGTTATTTTATTACGTCTTTTAATTAGTTAATGAAAGATTATTAAAAAGGGACTTGATGGTTACCGATTCATAAGGGGGTTCCGATGTTGTTCATAGCATCAGATGCCTGTTACGTCCAGGGTGGGGTTTGGGGCGTGATAAGCTTGGTATCAGAGCCTAGGTTTAGATGTGTCCTAGGATTTGTCTGTGTCTGTGGAGGTATGTCTATTAGAGTCTTCCTTGTGCAGCCTAATCACCAGCATGATCGAAAGACTACCTAGACATTTATAAGTGTTTCTCATTCTTCTTCGTTCTAGATTGTGCTATAGAGCTTGAACTTCCTTTATGATCATTTTGATGTGATCGTTACTCGTGCCTTGTAGAGGTGGTTTTAACTCGTGCTGCAGTTTCTAACCAAGTGAACGATGGTCCTACGATGTGCACATTAGTTCTGATGTACACTTTGATGGATGGTATAGAGTCACTTGGAATTTTGTAGTAGGTGTTGGTGGTGATTGTAGGGTGTGATTGTTGATGTTTCGAGGTAAGTATTCGCACTACTTGCTCCTTTGATGCGTATTCATTGATTGATCCGGGTTAAATCTCTCTTATGTGACACCATATTTTGCTCTTGATTTTGGGGTGGAACCTGAACAACTGTGTGAACCCTTTTCTGTGGATACCCCCTATTGGTGTTCCTGTTATTGCCTCTAGAGTTTATAGAAACTATGTGGTTGTAGTTGAGAGTCGTGAAACTATAGCTAACTTATTTGAGCTTGAGATGATAGATTTTGATGTAATTATGGGGATGAATTAGTTAGCTGCTTGTTATGCTAATGTGGACTGTCATTATAAGTTAGTTCAATTTGCTTTCCTTGATTAACCGGTTATTGTGTGGAAGGGAGCAATTGCTAAGCCTAGGGGTAGGTTTATCTCGTATCTTAAGGCTAGTAAAATGATTTCAAAGGGATGTATTTACCATCTAGTTGTTGTCAATGATACTCAAGTCGTAGTGCTAGAGTTTAAATTTATCCCTATAGTTAATGAGTTTCCCGAAGATCTTCTGCGTATCCCTCCTGATAAAGTTATCGATTTTGGGATAGATGTTCTTCCCGAAATTAAACCAATCTACATCCCACCTTATCGTGTGGCTCCGACAGAGATACGAGAATTGAAAGATCAATTGAAATACTTGTTGGATAAAGGATTTATTTGACCAAGTACCTCGCCTTGGGGTGCTCCAATCTTATTTGGCAGAAAGAAGGATGGTTCTCTCAGAATGTGAGTTGATTACCGCCAGCTAAATAAGGTGACTATCAAGAATAAATATCCTTTGCCTAGGATAGATGACTTGTTCGATCAACTTCAAGGTGCGAAGTTCTTTAATAAGAACGACTTGCAGTCTGGGTACTATCAGCTAAAAATAAAGGAGAAAGATATTCCGAAAACAACGTTTCGTACTCGGTATGGACATTTTGAATTTCTGGTGATGTCTTTCGATCTAACTAATGCCTCTGCTACATTTATGGACTTGATGAACCATGTGCTCAAGACTTTTCTCATTCGTTTCATAATTGTGTTTATTGATGATATCCTGGTTTATTCGAAGAGTCGTGAGTAGCATGTAGGACATTTGAGAATAACTTTGACAACACTTGAGAAGAGTAATATCTATGATAAATTTTCTAACTGTGAATTCTAGCTTAACTCTGTGGTGTTCTTGGGTCATATAGTGTCTAGTGATGGTATCAAGGTTGATCCTCAGAATATTTCGACAGTTAAAGACTGGCCAATACCCACGAGCGCGACGGACATCCATAGTTTCTTGGGTTTAGCTGGTTATTATCAGAAGTTTGTGGAATGTTTCTCATCTATAGTTGCACCTCTACCGAGGTTGACTTAGAAAAAAGCTAAGTTCCAGTGGTCGGAAGCCTGTGAGAATAGCTTTTAAGAGCACAAGCCAAGATTGACGTCAGCCCCCGTTTTAACTCCACCTTCGGGTTTAGGAGGCTACATAGTTTTTTGTGATGCTTCTCGAATTGGGTTGGGTTGTGTTTTGATGCATAATGGTAAGGTGATCGCTTATGTTTCCTGTCAGTTAAAGAAGCATGAAAAGAATTATCCAACTCATGACTTAGAATTGGTTGTTGTGGTGTTCGCATTAAAAATCTGGCGCCATTACTTGTATGGGGAACATTGTGATGTTTTCACCAATCACAAAAGCCTGCAATATATCTTCAAGCAGCGAGAATTGAATCTCAGATAGAGAAGATGGTTAGAGTTGTTGAAAGATCACGACTTGAACATTTTGTATCATCCTGGGGGGCGAATATTGCTGCTGATGCATTGAGCCGGAAATCTATGGGTACATTAGCATATTTGTACGATTGGCAGATGCCAATGGGTAGAGAAATTTGGAGACTCTCTAGCTTTGGAGTCTGACTTGGTGAAACTGAAGATGGAGAGTTAGTGGGAGTCACACCCGCGCGATCTGATATTTCAGAGAGAATCAAGTCCAAGCAATACGAAGATGGACCATTGGTGAAACTGCGAGATGGAATGGAAAAGGTCGAGTACACTTTATTCACAGTTGGGGCTGATGACTATGTCCTAAGGCTGCAGGGACGTCTATGTGTTCCCGATGTTGATGGTTTGCGATAAGAATTATTGGTGGAGGCACATAATTCTAAATACTCTGTGCATCCAGGATACACCAAGATGTATAAAGATTTGATGCATCACTATTGGTGGAGGAGCATGAAGGTTAACATCTCTAATTTCGTGGCTAAGTGTTTGATCTATCAACAGGTTAAGGCTGAACATCAAAGGCCTGGATGCCTTGCTCGGAATATCAAAATTTCACAATGGAAGTGGGAGGTGAGCAATATGGATTTTGTTGTGGGTTTACAGCACACAAAGGCCAAGTTTGATTCAATTTGGGTGATCGTGGATAGACCCACAAGGTCTATCCATCTTCTTCATGTGAAGATGACAGATACCGCGGTGCAGTATGCCAAGTTATATCTAAAGGAGATAGTTAGATTGCATGGGATTCCGACATCCACCATATCTGATAGACGTACGCAATTTACGGCTCATTTATGGAAATAGTTCCAAGAGGGTTTGGGAACTCGTGTGAACTTGAGTACTTTCGTTCATCCTCAAACGGACGGACAAGCAGAGAGAGCTATTCAGACTCTGGAAGACATGTTGAGGGCATGCGCAATTGACTTTAGGGGTAATCGGGATGATTATCTACCTCTTGTCAAGTTTGCTTATAACAACAGTTATCAAGCAAGTATTCAAATGGCTCCTTATGAATCTCTTTATGGGAGGCATTACAAATTGCCATTTGTGTGGTTTGAACTGACTGAAGTAGAGCTACTGGGTCCTGACTCAGTTTATGAAGCAATTGATAAGGTGAACCTTATTGTGCAATGACTCAAGAAAACTCAGAGTCGACAGAAGTCATACACGGACATGCGACGTCATGAACTAGAGTTTGCGGTGGGTGATAATGTGTTCCTAAAGGTATCACCAATGAAAGGAATTATGCGGTTTGGTAGAAAGGGTAAGCTTAGCCCTCGTTTTATTGGACCTTACGAGATTTTGAGAAGAATTGGAAAACAGGCTTACGAGTTGAAGTTATCATCTAAGATGGCTATAGTGCATCCTGTGTTTCACATTTTGATATTAAGGTTTTACAATGTTGATCCTTCTCAGGTCTTGAATCATGAAGAGATTGAAATCAACGAAGGGTTTTCTTGTGAAGAAGAACCTGTACAAGTCTTGGATCGTCAAGTTAGGAGGTTGAGAATGAAAGATGTGGCTTCGGTTAAAGTCTTGTAGCGTAATCATAATCTTTGAAGAAGCCACTTGGGAAGCTGAGAAGGATATGAAGAAGATATATCCTCATTTTTTACCTATTGCGCAGTATCTGTTGAACCTTTCTCTTATTTAGTTCCGGCGAAAGTTTAGACTAGAGGTATGAACCTCTCACTCCTATATTTAGGTTTGAATTGATCAGTTTGATAAGTGGTTAGTCTTATGTTATCTTTAAGTATAACTCACTTTGCAAAAGAACTTTAGAATTCTGCGAACATGAGGTTTTGCGAAAAATCTTAGGCCATGACTTTCATTCGGGGACGAATAATCCTAAGGGGGGTATAATGTAACATTCTGTAAATCTGGGCCAGGTTTGAAGGTCTAAAACTAGTTTTAAGATGATATTTCAGCTATATGAATCCATTCTGGATTAATTCAGGTGATAAACAGTCATTTTAAAGTCAAACCAAAAAATGAAGTTCTTAAGGGCTTCTAATTCGTCTAAGTCTGCAGGACTTCTTACTATTTCTCAATTTTCTGATAGTTGCATTGAGAATCTGAGAATATTCAAAGCATGGAAGTCGTAGGTATTTGAAATACCTTTCCAACTCCAATGGAGATACGTATAAAACGTTATAACCCTTATACTGAGAAAAGATAGGCAGTCGCGTCGCAAGGGTGCCGCGATCGAAACGTGGTTATGACAAAAATATTGCCTTGTACGGCACCACTGCATGGTAGGGGTGCTGCAGGTGGCCAGATCAGTGATAGGCCTGCGACACAAGGGTGATGTGGCCCAATAATTTCTGGTTCTTGAATTTTATAAGTTTCCCATTTCCTTATATTCATTCCCACTTCGTTTTGGCCAACTTTTTGAGAGGAAACAACCCTAAAATTTTTCCAAAATATCTAAGGTAAGTTCTTGATCAATTATCATCAATACTTGATCATTTTAACATTAAATTAACACTAGTTCATCTTCCCAAACCCTAGATTCTTGAAAACTCAAAGAAAGGAGAAGAAGGGAGCGTGTGGAATTTTGTCTAAAATGTAAGATTTCTGATTTTTCTGGGATTATTAATGAGTTTTGGACTCGTGTAGAGCATACTACAAGATTAGAATTCACTAATGATTCACATAAGGATTCAAGAACAAGTTTTAAGGGTAGAAAAGCCTTAGTTCTTTGAATAAGGGGAGAAATCCCTAGAATTGGTTAAAGTTCTAAACTTTGTTATTAATAACCTATTGTAGAGTGATTGTTGAACTGTGGAAATTCTGTTGGAACCATTTTAGCGGGAATTGAGGTATATCTCTTTTTGAACAAACTCTTTTGAATGGTTTTTTATGAACTCTTTGGTTGTAGTTTGTGTGCGTGAGGGACAAGCCCACATTAAACCTTATTTGTACTATATTATATATGTATATGTATTCATGATTGTTTCCCTTTAAAGGATGATTGGAAAGTTAGATATAAATCTTTTGTGTTTGAACTCGAATTAACGCATAAGGGATGTGTAACTTTAAAATTGAAAGGGTTGACTATCTCATGTGAATTCTATAATGGATTGTGTTGAACTTGAAACTTGTTTAAAGAAGTGAACTCGATTTTCCACAACTGAAATGGCTTGGTGTACCCCTATGATGGGATGATGAACATAATCCGTAAGTAATAATGTGACAATCATGATATGACTTCTGATTCGTCTTCCATGCCATGATTGAGATTCGGCTTCGATGCGATGATTGTAATTGTTTGTGTTTGGGCTTATATGGGCAAGCTATGATAGTCCAGAGGCCGATTAGCCGTTATAGATCCTAACGTATCGATACGAGTATAGTTGTGTCAGTCCAGAGGATGATTGACCTTCGAGGCGTGTATCTCGGTGCAGCTATTACTGTGTCAGTCAAGAGGACGATTACCTCCGACGCGTATAGTTTGGTGCATCTATTGTTGTGCTAGTCCAAAGGACGATTAGCCTCTGTGGTTTCCTAGCCCGGAGTATCGATTGATTGATTTTCCTGTGAGTGACTTGTTTCGTATGCTTTTGATGATAATGAACTTGTTCGCCTTAAAGAGGCTTGCTGATGATATTGGTCTCGAATTGAAAAGACTCAAATGGTAATAAATGGTATACTGAATCGAAAAAGATATATACTTGTCTTGATGGTTTTCTATTGACGATTTTGAGTTGTACGATTGATCTTGTCTTTGATTTCAGATTACTCTACTGGAACTGTTTTAACTAATCAATATTGTATTATTTTGTTATATTACTCATTGTCCCCGAGACACTCACTGAGTACCCAGTATTCAAGCATGCCATTGTTGTTTTTGATGGTATGTTAGGTAACGAAAAAAAGAAGGTACAGATAGATCTTGCAGATTATGAGTACTTGCTACTTTCCAGACTTTCGGTTAGCCCAAACCTTCATTCATGGGACACACTCCATTTTACTCACTGCTTTTAGTTTCGGGGCTGCGTCCCGATGAGTTAGACGTTTATTCATTATCTTAGAGCCTCCATAGATAGATGTTATTTTGTGGGTATTGGTTGAGTCATTGTTCGACTCTCATGGGTATGTCTACGCTTTGAGAATCTATTTATTACAGACTTCCGCTGATTTTATTTCTTAAATTATGGGCATGAGTTTGTCTAGTTATTTTATAACATCTTTGTAACACCTCGTGCATTCGTGCTAGGGTTTGACTTGTAAGATGAGAGTAAAATGGAACCAATATGAGAATATTATAAAGGTTGTTTGAACCTAATCAATTCATAACAAGGGTCTTTGGGCAAAGTAAAATCAGAAACTACCCTACGGAGCATGTTTTCGAATGAGTTTGCACCAAGTCTCAATTATATTGAGTATAACCAAAAATCTATAAGGGATTCGGGAAAACATCCTTCATGAGAGCTGCAGATCTTTGAAATTCCTTTCCAACAGTGTATTATGAGGTCAAACGGACATCTGTACAAATAGTTATGGCCATGTTACTAAAAGGTCGCAGAGCAGTCCCTTGGACTGATTGAGAAATACGGCCGGTATCTCTTGGCCTTATTTTAAGATACAGTCCGTATCTTTCGGACGTATTTAGTGATAAAATCAGCCCCAACGTTCTATTTTGTGCCATGACTTGATACGGTCCATAAGTACGGACCGTATCCATAGATACGAACCGTATCTTTGGTCCGTATCACTTTCAACGCAGTTTTAGTATAAATTCGCAGGTTAAGTTTTATTTCTTATTTTCCAACTTCTCAAGCCCTAGAACAAAATTCCTCTTCTCTCATCTTCAAGAACACCAAGGTAAGCCATTCTAAGCCTTTCCAAGTGAATTCTAACATGTGCTCTTGTAATCTAAACAAGAGATCATTGTTCCTAACCTAGGGTTTTCAAGAAAACCCATCTCAAGGATAAAGGTTCTAGCTTTTGGAATTGTTCTTCATGTTCAAGTCTCTCATTCAAGTTTTTGTAGTGATTAAGGAATGTAAGGCTTCCACTTATGTCTATGAATTCCACCATTCCATTCCATGTCAATATTTCTCCATGAATTGTGCCCTAGTTTCAAGAAAATTCAGGTCTTCCTGGTTTTGATTATAAAATTGTCGAACTCTATTCATGTAAGTTATTATGGGCATCATGAACTCCTTATTAAATCCATAGAATACTTATAATTCAATCCATGAGTTTCCAGCATGTAAACCAATGACGTTTTTGGACTATATTTATATTATCCCACGAGTCCTCCGTGAATTCCATATTTTAAGTTAAATTATATTCATGTAGGGTTGCTATGTACGTGTGGGAACATCATTATTCTTCTCCACGCCACGTTCTTCCATGATTATACGAAAGTCAGCAAAGACTAGGGTTCTAGACATGTTCATGATAACCTAAGTGCACGTACCATGATATACCATGTTTGTATTAATAATTCGTATTGTGTTCTTGATATTCCATTCTGATTATTGAGAATATGTCCGTAATGCATGAAAACCCATACTTTTGAATTCCATAGGTGCTTACATGCAAGATACCAACTATTAAGCTTATTTTCATGAAAATCCTACATGTCTCTATATTTCCATACAAGTCATACTATCTATCCATATTCATGTTATATTATATCTACGAATTCCATTTAAAAGCAAGTTATATAATTCATGGGCTACTAACCAACTATATTTATGTTCATGTTTTTCGGAGTTACACATATTACCGAGAAGGCTCAGTCAGCCTGAAACTACATATGCCAACGTAGGATAAGGATCGCTCTGCCCAAAGGATGATTCCTTCATGTTTTCCCCATTTAGGGTATTGGATCCATTCATGTTCATGTTCATGTCTTGTACCTTGGCAAGGTATAAGATGACTTAGATGGTCGTGCAGAGATCAGACACCACATACTTACGTGGTGGTTACATGTCGGTTATGAAAAGGCCCTCCCACTTATTTAAAATGTTTTACTCATGTTATTATCATATATATATATATGATAATCATGTTTATGTCTAGGTTAATGTTTCAGTTTCATTCTCTACTATTCATGTTCTATGCTTACTTCATTCCTTATGATTCATGTCCTACACTTATTCAAGCTTTGCTTTACATACCGTACAATTCAAATGTACTAACGTCCCTTATTGCCCGGGGCCTGCATTTCGCGTTACAGGCATTGATATACAGGACTCCGCATCTGCACTTTAGAACTCTCAATATCAACTACTTGGTGAGCCCTACCTTCATCGGGGTCTTATCTGTTTTACTTCATGTCATGATATTTTAGTAGATGTATGCTTGGGGCCTTGTCCCGGTAAAATGTATAGTTTTCAGACTCATGTTCAGAGGTTTCATAGACTAAAATTGTGTAGCCATTTTGGCTCAGTATTTTCATGTTTACTCATACAATTTCTGCTTCATGTTTTAAGCAAGCATTTTCATATTATATGATTTTATTCAGACTTTCCATGTTTCCACTAAATTTCCGCAATGATACATGTCCATGATGATTCAGCAAGCCATGTGGTTTGCTCGGTCACGTGCAGTCAGGCATCGAGTACCGTGTTAGGCCCAAGCCATGATTTGGGGCGTTACAAAGCTTGGTATCAGATGTACATATTGGTAACAGATGAGACCTAATATTATATTAAAAGTGGGATAAGATGCAAAGTTACTACAGACTAGAGCTTAACCTGTATCAGAAAGTACAACGTCAGTTATCATGTTTTACGACTGTCAACTTACCTCAACTATCAATTATTCAGCCCTTTCAGCTAGCAGGGTTATCATTATTCAGCATGCAGTATTCATTTAATTAGCTGTCAGATCTCAAATTTTTCGTGTACCCATATTTTTGTCAGCATACAGTGCTGCCTAGGAGTACGACAAGAGAGTGTAAGTTACCACAAGAGGCAGATTGTTACACTTAAAAAATTTTCGCGTCGTGTGCATTGTGAGTAAACTAACGTAAGCTCGGAGAGGTCGCGGAACCCTTATAAGGTTAATAAATACTCTTAACAAGTGTTAAATAAGTGTCTAAAGCTTCCAAGATCAAGCAAATCGAAGAAAATAAGTTTGTCAAAAATTTGAAAAAAAAATTGGCAGAATTTTGGGTCAACTTCAGAGAGTTATATCTCCTGGTATATCAGGAGTTTTGAGGAGTTTCAAGAGCCTAAAATGAAGTTCGTCGAGTGTAGTTTCCCATGCAACAAACCGTTCATCAATACGACATCAGAGTAAGGAGTTACGGGCGTTTTAAAACGGGCTGCAAGAAGCCTGCCAACCTACGTAGAAATTCTAGAAACTACTTAAAAAGCCCACCAATTTTGGCCCATCAGCCCAAACCGAATTGGACTACTATATATACCCGCTTAAGTTATCTAAATCACCTCATTTTTCACCATTTCTCATCTCCACACTTCTCTAGATGCTCTCACAACATTCATCCAATATTCTTACACCAAGATATAGCAAATTTATGAGTTCCTACATCAAATTAAGCTCGGGTTTGTAAGATTAACAACGAATTTCGACGAATCAAAGAACGGCCATGACTTTGGGGCTCATATTTTCACCAACCTGAACCTTTTAGACCATATGAGCTCTCCCCAACACTCCAAACCATTCCAAGTCAAATTAAGAGAAGATCAAGCCATAAGCCCCTTAACTAGTTCATGGAAGGAGCTTGTTCGTACTTCTAATTGAAGTTGTGGTGGATAAGCTTTGAGGTGAATTGGGTGAGGTGAAGTTCTGCAAGTTATAAGGTATGTTTTTCATCTTGAGTTTGATATTAAGTCATTTCTTTTGAGGATTTTTGTCACACCCTAACACTGGTAGGGCATGACAGGCACCCAACTCTCATCAGAGTCGAGCGAACCCTTAGACATTCGCTCTATCAAAACCTGTCATTTCAAAAACGTTTAAGAACATAAAACTTTTCCAAATAGAAATCATTATCTTTATAACGATTATGAAAACTTCCAATCAAATAAGTACTTTAGACCAATTGAAAACATCTAAAATACATACTCTTTTAAAATCCACAAATGACTCAACTGACATCACTTTGTCGACATCTCGACAAACATACCACAGGACACTGTCTGCAAAAGTCTCTAAGAAGTAAACTGAACATTGTGAGTTTGGACAGGGCCCTGACAGACCCATAATCATACATATCTATACATGACTCAGCACAGCTCCAGAATGAGGTGGAACTTGCCAATCCAACTAACGTCCAAGCATCCTAGCTATACACTTAACCTGCTAAACAATCTGGGGCTGCGGGCATGAACGCAGCGTCCCCAGGTAAAAGGATGTTAGTACGGACAATGTACTGAGTATGTAAGGTGGTAACAAATCATAATCATAATTTGACTTAGGAGAGGAGAAATCGCAATCTAACTCAATACCTGCAGCCTTCGCTGGAAGAAACATAAATGGGCGCACGAAGTCTTAAAATAATCTTTAAGCAAATAATGCAATCCAACACACATGCCGCTTCTGACATGTTAACAGAATGGTCCCTTCGAACAGCCGCTTCTGGCTAGTATCACAATAGTCCCTTCGGACGGCCGCTTTAGGCATAAAAATGGTGGCCCCTTCGGGTAGCTGTTTTCGGCTTAATAATGATGGCCCCTTGGGGCAGCCACTTTCGGCCAAGTACATGCTCATGTTCCAGTACTCATGTCATTCGTGCTCACAAATTCCTCTCCAAATTCCATGTATATTGCTCATGTATTCATTCAATTCAATATCCATGTGTCCATGTCAGATAGGTATTGATGATAGTTAGTATTCACGTATTCATGCCAGTTAGGTGTTCATGTTAATCAAGATCATGTTTTAGTTACTCTATTGTGTTATGTGATGCGTATTAGAATGCCCTGTGAGGCTTGTGTAGTACCCTGGTTAGCTGACAGATGTTTAAGAAGTATTAGGATAGTCCTATTTACAAAAGAAACTCTGCTAAAATTTCTGTACAATTCTAGAGTTAGTCCCAGTTCTAACACGATCACTATTCGAGGACAAATGATCCATGTCTCATAATTCATGTTCATGTATTCAGTCCTTATGTCTCATGTCCTAGCGTTCATGTTTCCCTGAGACTATGTCAAGATATTCCAATCCCCATGTTTCATGTCATGTTTCCTTCACGTTCAGGTATTCAAGCCAAGTCTAACCACATTCTTAACCATGACCCATCATTCGAGGACGAATGATCCCAGGGGGAGATATTGTAACACCTCGTGCATTAGTGCTAGAGTTTAACTTGTAAGATGAGGTATAATGGAACCAATATGAGAATTTCATAAGGGTTGTTATAACCTAATAAATTCATAAGAAGATTCTTTAGGGAAAGTAAAATCAGAAGCTACCCTCCGGAGCATGTTTTCAAATGAGTTTGCACCAGGTCTCAATTATATTGAGTAACCAAAAATCTATAAGGGATTTGGGAAAACTTCCTACATGAAAGCTGTAGATCTTTGAAATACCTTTCCAACGGTATATTATGAGGTCAAATAGACATTCGTACAAAGAGTTATGGACATTTTACTAAAGGGTCGCAGAGGAGTCCCCTGGACTGATTAAGAAATACGGCTCGTATCTCTTGGCCATATCTTGAGATACGGTCCATATCTCTCGGATGTATTTAGTGATAAAATCAGCACCAATGTTCTATTTTATGCCATGACTCGATACGGTCCACAAGTACGGACCGTATCACTTCCGACGCAGTTTTAGTATAAATTCGCAGGTTCAGTTTTATTTCTTATGTTCCAACTTCTCAAGCCCTAGAACGAAGTTCCTCTTCGCCCATCTTCAAGAACACCAAGGTAGGCCATCCTAGGCCTTTCCAAGTAAATTCTAACATGTGCTCTTGTAATCTAAACAAGAGATCATTGTTCCTAACCTAGGGTTTTCAAGAAAACCTATCTCAAGTATAAAGATTCTAGCTTTTGGAGTTGTGCTTCATGTTCAAGTCTTCTATTAAAGTTTTTGGAGTGATTAAGTTATGTAGGGCTTCCACCTATGTCTAAGAACTCCACCATTCCATTCCATGTCAATATTTCTGTCACGACCGGACTGGGGCCATGACGGGTACCCGGGGCTAACCACCGAGCACCGCTCATTCTATTACTCATCATACACAAATCATAGTAAAACCACTTTTCACTTGAAACATAATTACCTTTATATACATAAGCCCTTCGGCTATCAAAATAATATATATACATACATACGACGAGAAACTGTGAGACCATACTACCCATACGTACGTATCTACGAGCCTCTACTAGAGTGCTAGACATAGGGATGGGACAGGACCCCGTCATGCCCAAAACATATATATATATATATATATATATGGGATGGGACAGGACCCTGTCATGCCCAAAACATATATATATATATATATATATATATATATAAACATATATATATATATATATATATATGCACAAAATAATAGTCAATGGTACCTCCGAGACAATGGAGTGCTCTCAAATCAGCTAATAGCTCCTACGAGTTTGGATCACCTCCCTGTGGGCATGAACACAGTATCCAAAGAAAACGGACGTCAGTACGAACATTGTAATGAGTATGTAAGTCATAACCAATAATAATACATCAATGAAATAAGAAAGCATCAAATGAGGAGCAATCTGTAACTGACTGTCACTTATAAAAGAAATAATGCATGCTGGCTTACTTCATAATCATCATCATATCATGTATGCATATATGTATAAGCTGCCCGATCATATAGGTACGGTGTGATAATCATTAGCCCGCGTCCAAGCCTCCCGCATTCGGGGTACCATCTCATGCCGCCTACTACTGGTGTCTGCCCATGCCATCTAGACATGGTGTATACGCTGCCCGCCTTAGCGGTGTCTGCCCGGCCATATAGGCGCGATGTAACATCATCATCATATACTCATCATAATGCATGCATAGAAACTCAAAGGCCATTATACTCTATCGGGGTGACATAAGTTCGTGAGCCCCCGATTCCATTATGGAGCATTCGTAATCATTCTGCCTCATCTTGAAGGAATTAGCATATAAGGTGAGTGTATATAATAAATAACATCATTATTATCGTACTCATAATGTATCTCTTATCTCATATGGCTATTCATAAACATAGACTCTTAGTTTTCCTGAAGATAGGAGATTCATGAAGAAGGAGGAAAAATCATGCTATAGGATTCATGCTTTAGAAAGAAAGGACTAGCCTCACATACCTTTTTAATTTAACTATTCTATCGCTTGCTTGTTCTCCTTCAATGCCCACGTTTATACCTTCAAGAGAATTCATATTAGCATTAGCTAAACGATTATAAGAACGGGCTTACTAAAGCTAGAGAAAATTGGACAGCATTTCCTTTGTTTATACATCTCTCCCCATATTCCATATCAATTCCCAAACATCTATAACAATGTTCACAATATCATAATCAACAATCGTCATTCATTTACATTATCCACATTTCACAATTTCACTTCAATTCCTCCATAATCATGGTCATAATTCACTTTAACGTTCTCTCACATATAATACTTATCCCATGTTCTAAATTTCATTTATAACATATTTACAATCATAACATATCAATATCCACAACTCAATCCAAGCTTCTATTCAAAATGACACTATTCTTGCATTCATGACCCATTTCCTATTTCCTTCTACAATCCAAGTGTTTCAACTTTTCAATACCTCAAACATCATGAAAATACCATAAAACTTACCTTAGATAGTGTAGGAACAAGCCTTGAGTGGAAATACTCTTCTTGCACCAAAACCCTAGCTCACTTCTCTTGGAATTTCTTGGCTTGCATGAACTTTGATGTGTTTCATACACTTGGTTTTGTTGGTTTGATGAAGTTGATAATCAATTTATCTTGGGTTCTTGTGGATGAATAGTGGAGAGAGTTCTAGAGAATTCTTGGGTTGTGGAGAAGAGAAATGAAATGAAATAAATGAGAGAGAGGTCCTTATATCGTTTTAAAATCTGGCCCGACCATATTCTACGGACCAACATACGGTCCGTATAAATTATACTGACCGTATGTCTGGCCGTAGATATGGTCCAGTGAGATGTGCCATTCTGGGCTGATTATACGGCCAGACATACGGCCAATATAATTTATACGTTCAGTATGTTGGGCCGTATAATTCCCAGTTCTTCCGAAATCATTCTCGTTGACTCGTTTGATCTCCACATCATTAAGCCATCATTAACTTGACACTCGTAAATCTTACCCGACACACAACACATCCCTTGCTTTCATTAACAACTTCCTTCCCTTACCTTAAATTTCTTTGAAACCTCGATTAGGATCATCAAATGTTATTTCTTACTTATCAAAACATCGTATACGTCATGCCCTTCGTTAGTCTATTCACTGTATGTTAATGGGAAATTTTCAAGGTGTAACAATTACTCCATGAATTGTGCTCTAGTTTCAAGAAAATTAACCTCATGTCTTCATCGTTTTGATAATAAAATTGTTGAACTCTGATCATGTACGCTATTATGGGCATCATAAACTCCTTACTAAATCCATAGAGTACTCATAATTCAATCCATGAGTTTCCAGTATGTAAACCACTAATGTTTGGACTATATTTATATTATCCCATGAGTCCTCCATGAATTCCATGTTTTAGGTTAAATTATATTCTTGTAGGGTTGCTATCTAGGTGTGGGAACATCATTGTTCTTCCCCACGCCACATTCTTTCATGATTACACGAAAGTCATCAAAGACTAGGGCTCTAGACACGTTCATGATAACCCTAAGTACACATACCATGATATGCCATGTTTGTATTAATAATTCGTGTTGTGTTCTTGATATTCCATTTTGGTTATTGAAAATCTACCCGTAATCCATGAAAAACCATATTTTGCATTCCATGGTTCCTTACACCCAAGATATGAACTATTAAGCTTATTTTCATGAAAATCCTACATGTCTCCATATCTTCATACAAGTCATACTATGTATCCATATTCATGTAATATTATATCTACGAATTATGTTTACAAGCAAGTTATATAATTCATAGGCTTCTAAGCCAAATATATTCATGTTTATGTTTTTGGGAGTTGCACGGATTACCGAGAAGGCTCAGTTAGCCTGAAACTACGTATGCCAACGTAGGATAAGGATCGCTCCGCCTAGAGGACGATTCCTTCATGTTTTCCCCATTGAGGGATATTGGATCCATTCACGTTTATGTTCATGTCTTCTACCCTGGCAAGGTATAAGATGGCTTAGCTGGTCGGGCAGAGATCAGACGCCACGTACTTACATGGTGGTTACATGTCAGTTATGAAAAGGCTCTCCCACTTATTTAAAATGTTTTACTCATGTTATATATATATATATATATATGATTAGGGCTATTCACGGTTTTGGTTAAAACCAAAACCAAACCGAAAATTTAACCAAACCAAATAAAAAAATCGACGTTTGGTTTGGTTTGGTTTTAAATTTTAAAAACCGATAATATTTGGTTTGGTTATGGTTCTATTAAAAAATAACCGAATAAATAACCGAACTAAACCGATAAATTATATACATAAATTTTATAATTATTTATATGTATAATATTAGTTTTTCATAAATAATTATAAATATTTTATACCTTTTAATCATTAATTTGATTTTTAGTCTACTTATTTCACATGATTGTTTAAGGCCCATGTTTTTAAGAATATGTCCAAGCCTATGTCTTTAAGTCTTTTAACTCTTGGGGTCATTTGGTTCAAAAACAAATTACGCTAGGATAAGTTATGCTGGGATTAATTACGTTAGGATATGTTATGCTGGGATTAGTTATTCTGGAGTTATTTTTTATTGATTGTTTGGTATGTTGGACTTAAAGTATTATACATTGGATAATTTCTAAAAAGAAGACGTTTCTTCTTTATCCCGGGATAACTTATTCCACCCTATGGCAGGTATAAGTTATCCCAGCACTATTTTTACTCCTGGGATAACTGATCCCATGATTACTAACCAAATAAGGGATAAGGAATTGGTAAATTCTTATCCCAGGACAATTTATGTTTATCCTTTGTACCAAATGACCCTTAAATGTTAAGTATAAGCCTACTAACAGAAGCTCACGTTAGAGTCTAATGTCTTTAACTTAAATTTTTAGCCTTTCTTTGTCAGCCATTTGATTTTAGGTTGTTTCTTCTTTTTTTTCAACGGGTCCTAAACTTCTAATATTTTTCATATGAAAAGGACAAATGTTGTAGATTTGGAGGTTCCTATAGAAGATACTTCATTAACATCAGCATTTGTTGCAACTCAAGCACATGGTAATGCCCCTTTTTTTTTTTTTTGAATGAAAGCCACCAAACCAAGTTTGGCAGTGTTTTATTAAAATATGAATTTTTCTGTACAAGAAAGGAAAAAGAAAAACAAATAAATAAAGATCCTAAAAAACAAAAATGAAATGTAAACTACATCCAAAGACTATATAGAAGCTTGTCTACTGCAGATCCTCTGGCCTTGACTTGACACCATCTCAAACACCTACAAGCTCTCACCAGGTGTTGTGGTTCAAAGTCAAAATGAATGCATATTCAGGCTTCCAGGATGGAGTAGAATTCCTCCATTTTTCTTCAGATGTAGTTGCTATTTCCTTGCCTTTATGTTGCAATTGGTTTGCCATTGTCTCAAGTTTCCTGAATGAAAAAATCTTTAGAAAGATTACAAAATGACATGTTGAAATGTAGCCTTGTTACAAAATGACATGTTGAAATCTTTAGAATACCACTCTTGTAATCCTGCCAAAGACACTTTCATACAAGTACATGCTGCTACTCATGACATGTTGAAATGTAGCCATGTTGCTGCTACTGTTTTCCAAATTTGCTATTAATCTCCAGGAATATGATGGTCCTTAGCTTTCCTGATCCTCATGTATGGTATATGTGACTTCTCTGTGTTGAGAGTTTTCCTTGGTTTCACAGAAAGTGAAGTAAAACTATGAAAATAATGATCACCTGCAAAATCAAAAGCATAGTTAGTTAAAAAATCAGCCAGGCCATTTCCTTCTCTCAGAACATGCTCCACCCTCACTTCCTTATCCCTCCTCAGTCTTGAAATATCATTTATGATCATTGATATACTCCACGGAGTCTCCCACTATCCAGTTAAGATCATCTTCATAGTTATTGAATCTGTTTCCATCACAACTAGCAACAGACTATGTGTAACACAATACTTAAGATCCTCATGTAGTGCCATTGCTTCAGCCACCAAATTTGAATCATCTGATATTCTTCTTCTTTCTCGCAAACCGGAAATCACACGATGCATTTCTAATACAAAAGGCCACGAGCTTGGTCGGGATTTCCCTAGAAGCTCTATCGGAATTACATTTCAACCACCCGGCATAGGAAATTCCTATTTCACTATCTTGCTCACTCGCAATTCTTGCTTTTGTATGCTTAAAGACTTGTAGGATTTGAGGTATGCATCTTGGTAAGTTGTTCTGCCATGGAAACCTAAGTCTACACATTTGATATATGATCATGTTTATCTCATAAATCACTTTTTTGATGGGCATCTTCCCTCCATGTAGGACTGTATTCCTCCACTTCCATATCTGCCACATGGTGACCATTGGAATAACTTTAAATATAGCTCTGAACTTTGAGGGGCAATCTGCATTCCACGAGACCTGAAGAATCTACTTGACTTGTTGAAACTGTGTTGTGATGCCAACAGCAATTTTAACATAAGTCCAAACTTTTTTGTAGCAACATTTCCTGTAACAAACAAGTGATCCACAGTTTCATATTGCCTATGATCACAGCAATAACATCTTGCCTCAGTATCTATCCCAATCCTTCTTACTACCTCTCCAACTGGTATTTTAAACTTCCACAACCTGCAGAAGAAGAAAGATATCTTAAAAGGTACACCTGATATCCACATGCTCTTCAAGACATCTGACTTGACTGCTTTTCTCCTTAGAAGTTCCCATACGGTGCCTCTCGTGGAATTTGCTGAAAAGTTTTGTCATCATCCATCTTGGCCTATCCCACTCTTCTTTAGGTTCATGAAAGTGCAATTCTTCTAATATATGATCCACAATATACATGGGGAATAATTGCGGCAGTCTTCCTATGTTCTAATCATCCTGCAGCATAAGTTCTTTTACATCTTATACACCCTCATCTATAACAAAATCATCAGGAATAATGCGATATAGAGCCCCTAGCTTTGTCCAGTTGTCAAACCATACATTTGCAGTTCCACTCCTTGGTTCCCACCATATTTCTTGTTCTATATTATCTCTAGCCTCTATCATTGCCTTCCATACTTGAGAACCTCCCTTCCACTGCACATTCTGAGGACTGTGCCTTTTGCAGTATTTGATCCACATGTAGTTTGCCCATAGAGTATTTGTTGTCCTGAATTTCCACCAAAGTTTTGCACATAAGGCTTTAGATACATCAAACAAAGATCTAAAGCCCACTCCTCCTTCCTCTTTTGGCATACACAAGTTCAACCATGATGACCAATGTCTTCTTCTGCCTTCCTCACTATTATTCCAGAAGAATCTTGAAAATATTTTGTGCAGATCATTGATAACACATTTTGGAGGTTTGATGGCTGACAACAGATGTATTGGCATGCTCATTAGAACATTAGTGATCAAAACAGCTTTTCCTCCAAATGATAGCAATCTTCCTTTCCAAGTCTGCAGCCTATTCTTGACTTTCTTGATCAGATCATTGTAATCAGCTTTCCTCTTCCTTGAATGTGTGACAGGACAACCTAAGTATACAAAAGGAAAAGTGCCTCTTTTAAAACCAGTAATGTTCTCCACTTGTTGTATCAACACATTAGATACTTTCTTTTGTATACATAGAAGGAACTCTTGTCTTTGTTGATAAGTTGGCCTGATACCTGCTCATATTCATGTAACACTTCCATAATCAGCTCCAAAGACCTAGAATCAGTAGATGAAAAAATTATTATGTCATCTCAGATATGCCAGATGATTCAGACTTGCACTCCATTTGGTCATTCCATAGCTTCTAAAATCATTGTTCTCAAATAAAGAGTTCAATGCTCTAGATAAAACTTCAGCAGATAAGATGAACAAAGCAGGAGAGAGTGGATCTCCTTGTTTTACACCCCTGGTGGAGTGGAAAAAACCAGAAGCCTGGCCATTAAGGAGTATGGAATACCAGTTATTTGCTATCAACCTCCAAACTATATCTATGAACACTTCTACAAATCCCATCTTCCTTAAAACTCTGATCAAATAAATCCATGATACTCTATCATATGCTTTGTCCATGTCAAGCTTAAGCACTACATTAGCTGGTTTTCCTCTTAGTCTAATGTCAGTCACAACTTCTTGAGTTAGAATGGGATTTTCAATGATACATCTGCCCTTAACAAAACCAGACTGATTAGGAGATATCGGAGAAGGTAAAAGGCCTTCCAGCTTATCCTGAACCACTCTAGAAATAACCTTATTGATGAAGTTACTGAGACTAATTGGTCTCATATCAGCAAAAGTCTCAACGTTATTCTTCTTTAGTAATAGTACTAGGTTGGTATGTGTGATTGACTTAGGAAGAGTCTATCCATCAAAGAAAGCTTTCACAACATTGTATACATCAGCACCAACAATGTCCCAACACACCTGATAAAATATTCCAATCATACCATGTGGACCACCAGCACTATCTAGAGAAAATTCAAACACAGCCTTCTTCACCTCCTCCAAAGTTGGCATGCTTACCAGTTGATTGTTAGCATCCTGATCAACCATACTAGGAACATGCTGTAGCAAATCAAAATCTCTTTGGATCAACCTCTTGAGAAAACTGCTATTGATAAAATCTACAACCTTCTTCTGCCAAAAGTGAATCCCCTTCTATCCATATTCCTTGCTAATTCTGAATTCTTTTGATCTACAATCTCTTTCTCCTACCATTCACAATACTGTGAAAATACCCTGTATTCCTATCTCCTTCAGCAAAACTAGTCATATGTGACTTTTGTCTCCAAAATTCTTCCTAATAGTGAACATACTTCTTCAATTCTGCTTGTGCTTGCTGTAGCACCATCCTGTTCATAGAAGAAGGATCCTCTTCAAATAATTGTTCTTTAATTCTCACCACCTCTTCCCTTACTGTTAGTTGCTTAAAAATATCTCCAACAGTTGCCTTACTCCATGGAGATAATGCAGTTTTCACATTCTTCAACTTTAACTTAAGGCTGATAAACTCATCACCTTCAAATTCTGTGCTCCATGCCTGATTAACCACCTCTAAGAATGATTCATGTTCTGTCCAAAAGTTTAGAAATCTAAAAGGCTTCCTTATGTGATATGAGATTTCACCACAAATAAGTAATAAAGGGGCATGGTCTGAGCCAGTCCTGGATAAATACTCCACTTCCATATGTGCAAACCAATCCTGTAATTTGGAGTTTGCAATCATTCTATCTAATCTCTTGAAAATGTAGTCACTACCTGCCCTCCCATTCCACCAAGTAAACAGACTCCCCTTATAATTGATATCAACCAGCTCACATGAATTAATACAAAATGCAAAATCTTAATATTCATCTGGAAATACAGGTAAACCACCAATCTTCTCATCTTCATTCATAATGACATTGAAATCACCCCCTGCCAAACAAGGCAAGTCCATTTGATCAGCCAAACTATATAGACTATCCCATAAACTAATTCTTTCCAGATGATCACACTTTGCATAGACCATTGTTACCCTCAGTGACTTATTCCACTCTTGGAACAACAACTTTACAGTTATTTGTTGTTCTAGATCCTACATAATCTCCACATCCACATTATCACTCACAAAGAACCATATTTTACCATTGCAGTTGTAGTGGGCATATCTCATGCCTAACCTCCTTCTAAATCTATGAATATGCCTAAAGTGTTGAAAAGGCTCCATTAAAGCTATAATGGAAAATTTATGATGTCTGTACAGCATTTGGACTCTGTGAAAAGCTTGTTGTGCGTTCACAGACCTAATATTCCAAAAGAGCATTTTCATCATCATTTAAAAATAGGCTTACAACCTCTCTTTGGTACTACTCTTATGGGAATAGTATCTGTAATTACTTGTTTCTTTCCCTTCTTGGTGCCTTTCTGTTTAGATCTTGGAGAGATGCCAGCTTCTTTTACCACATTACTAAGAACCTGCTCCACTGAAGCCTCTTTTTCACTTTCTTTGAATTTGTTTTTGCCCTCATCATGTTCCACCTCAGCTCTCACATTAATATTAGGAGAGATCATATCATGCATTTCCTTCAAAGGAGATTGTTTTCTTTGGTTGACCAGTTGCTGCACATTGTCTTTTTCCACTTGTATAACTGCCAACTCCTTTATCACCTCCCTCTCAGGAGGAAATGAACCAATGCCATTGTCATTAATTGAGATGCTCAAATTTCCTTCATTATTATCAGGAGACAAATCAACTTCCTGGACTTGAGACAAAGGTGGAATACTTAATATCTGATCTTTTTGATTATCTGCAACCTCCAACTCCCCCTTGGCATTTGCAAACCAGTCAGCACCCTCAGTCTGCATTTTTTCCTCACATGATTCTAAATCATGAAAATCATCAATGTTCTCTCCTAGCCACATCTTCTCATGTGTACCATCACCATCTTGAACTTTTCTTTAGCCTGAATATGCTCCATAATAAATTCTGAGGCATGTCCATACTTAGAAAAAATATGGCCTGTAGATTTCTCACATGCATTTTCTTTTATGAGGTCCTGATACCTTTCAACTCTGTCCTCTAAATATTTGTCAGCATCATCTATCTCAACAGCAATGACACCCTCATCAACCCTTTTTCCCATACTTTTATGCCCATCTTTTGTTGCCTGAACTGATTGTTCAGCATTTGGATCCATTTTTCTTTCTGTATCTTTGATGTTATCTTCTCTATCATTAACTGCCACACAAGATTCCAAACTCTGATCATGCTCCTCTATGCCTTTCTTATCAAATGATTGAGTAGCTTCTTCTTTGCCATTTTCTACCTCCTTGACTAACACATAAGTGTCATCTGTACCCTTATCCTCTACATTATTATTGACTTCTTCTTCCGTGATTTTCTCTGGCACATCAAAGTTGTTATGTGTTGAAACTCCACTTTCAGGTGCAAGAACACTCTTGTTCCCAGCATCAGCAGCATCCTTACTTATCTTTTTTCCTTTGTCATTGATTCCTGGATAAGTAACTACTTTCCTATTTGATAGAACCTTAGGCACATATGTCTGCATAGGATATCTCTATCTATGATGTCTCCTCCTTCTTCCTAGTGTAGAGGTTATAGCCATATTTGACACATCCTCCTTCTCATGCTCCTTCCCCTCTTCCTTTGCATCCTCTTTTGTGTCTGCCACCAATTCAGAATGCAACACACGACAATCCTCATTTGCATGGCCTTGCAGCATGCATTCTGTGCAATACTTTGGTAAATGATCATACTGAATTCTCACTTTTACCACCCTAATCTCCTTAGTCTTCTCATCTTCAATTTCCATCATAACAAACTTAGGAAGATGAAGGAGATGGAAGGCAACCACCCTAATCTCCTTAGTCTTATCATCTTCATTACACGATACAGTAATTGATATACAGGACGACGTATCTGCACGTTAGGATTCTTAGTATCAGCTACTTGGTGAGCCCCACCTTCATCAGGGTCTTATCTGTTTTACTTCATGTCATGATATTTTTGTAGAGGTATGCCTGGGGCCTCGTCCCGGTAAACTTTTTAGCTTTCAGACTCATGTTCAGAGGTTTCATAGACTAGCCAGATATTAAGAATCGTGTCGCCATTTTGGCTCAGTATTTTCATGTTTACTCAGACTATTTCTGCTTCATGTTTTAAACAAGTATTTTCATATTATACGATTTTATTCATACTTTCCATGTTTCCACTTAATTTCTGCAATGATACCTTTCCATGATGATTTAGAAAGCCATGTGGTTCGCTTGGGCACATGCAGTCAGGCACCGAGTGTCGTGTTACGCCCAGGCCATGATTCAGGGCGTGACAGTCTTTTAATTAGTTAATGAAAAATTATTAAAAAGGGACTTGATGGTTACCAATTCATAAGGTGCTTTCGGTGTTGTTCATATCATCGGATGCCTGTTACATCGTGGTCAGGTTTGGGGCGTGACAAATACAAAGGTATCACCCACACTATTTTGCTCACATTCCCCATGCAAGCCCAACATGAAATCAAGTAGTAACACTAGGAAAGATTCACATGAATGGATTGAAGTGCTACTACTATACTCGTCACATAATGATATTACCTCTATGGCTTTTAAAATCCCAAGAATAAGCATGAGCTATGAATACATACCGTCCTTGTAGGGAGTACAATATGTGACATCATACCAAAGTGTAATCCAATGAGGCCTCCTCAAATGGTGTTCATCTTCAAGACTCCTCTTCTGCTAAAACTTCTTTAAAAAGTTAGTCAAATAACCAAGCTTATCAAGAGAGAGAGTTTTACCTTTAGGCTCTTTGAACCTATGCAAGCTTTGAGTAGCATCTCCTCACCCTTAAGGTTAGAAGATCTAGCATAGTCCTTCCAAAAAGTGTGCTCTTTTACTTTCAAATTTCTCTCGTCCTTAAAGAGCACTCTTCAATTTTAGAAGCCTTTTTCAAACATGACATTGGTCCATCAAGTGGGTCATAAACCCTTAAGAAGAACTTTTCATCCTTCACTCGCCCGATGCTTGTCATCATGACCAAGCTCATCATCATCCCATAGTGGGTTACAAAAAACTTTGTAGCCTCCAAGAGTGGCCAATTTTCAACATTACCATGCATCCCACTAGGTACATCATTTCCACAAGTCATGTCAACATCAAATAAGACATTATCTTTAAAGGAAAAAGATTCAATGAACAATGAAGAGTCAAAGCATGCAATCTCATTCTCAAAATGACAAATGTCATCTTTCAAAGCATTTTCATTCACATGACTATCCACATGATCAATTACATCAACTTCATCACTAAATTGAGGCTCCTTAAATATATCTCAAGGTTCCTCAATTAGTGTATTATCATAGAAAATAAATTGATCAACACAAGTATCCACACTAGTTGGACGCAAATCGATCTTGCTAGAAGAATCAATTCGATCATCGCTAGGATCAGCTAGTGGGTGAGATATCATATCACATGACAATGTACTAGCATGCAAATCACAAGGGCCAACACTAGGTGGACACAAATTGATCTCACAAGAAGAATCAATACGGTCATCAATAGGATCAACTAGTGTTGGATCATCCATATCAATAACATTGTCAATAATCGTTGAAGAATGAAGCTCATCACATGGTAAAGACTCATTAAGCTCACATAAAGACAAGATTTCACTCACACCCAATTCAACAACATGATCATTCACATGATTTTAAGTGTTAAGTGTAGCTATTTTACCTTGAGGTTCACACAAAGTATCTTCTTTACCGTGGTTTTCAACTTTGGAGCCCATTTGCTCCTTCTGGAAGCCTTCGACTACCCCATGAACTTTCAAAGTTTGAGGTTCATCATTCAACTTGCTCCCAAGAATACTGCACCATTATCAAAGCAACTAAGAGAAGAAAGAAAAGCTACAAGAGTTAGAATGGGGTTGTGACAACTCCCTCACATCACTCCTCACAACCTCTCCTTTTTCCACTCTAGAGTTGTCACTTTTCACTCCCTTACTCCTCTCAATCTTTTCTATCTCAATTTCATGGGAGTTGGGCCAGTTCCAACTACTTCTTTAGAAGGGTTAGGGAAACCCCCCACTTCAATCTTCCCCTTCACTTCACAAGGATTGGATTTCTTCTCCTTCATTTGTTGTACCTTCCGTAAGCATTCCATCATTAGGTGAAGCTCTTCTAAACGTGGGTTGGTTCACTCAACATAGAAAGGGGTTCACTTGCAATTGCTTCATCTTTAGGAAGTATGGGTGGAAAGAAAGGTCTCCCTTTCTTGTCCACTACATACTTATGCCATTCTTACCCATATGAAATCTTATGTTCATAGAGCCAAAGATTTCAAAAACACAAGTGGCAATTATTTAGGGGAAGTACATCACACCAAATCTCCTCTTGGTAGTTGCCATGGGTAAAGAACACATTCGCGCTCCTATAAATCAAGTACCCTCTTTAATCATAGTAAGGGTCTTGTTTCATCACACATTCCATGCTCAATTCATCAAATGCTTGAGGGACAATGTAGTTGCCATAGCTACCATCATCAAACATAAGGACATACCCCTCATTACTAAGTAGATTTACCTTTGTCTCAAGAATTCGCCTCTTCGGGTCATTTCTTACGTGAGACCTTGCATTTCTATACTTCCATCACCTATAAAAACTTTCCTCCTACCTTCCACATCATAACCATAGTGGGAACATGGCACACTCGTATTAGGATAAGCAGCATGATTCATTATATTTCTTGAAGTAGTAAATGTATAATCCTTTTTTCGTCTAGGATGACTTCGAGTTTGCCCAGCCCACACACTTATATCATTTTGCTTGGAAGAGGAAGTATCACAAGTCAATGTACGTGAATATCTACTAGATGATTCCTTACAAGGGTCATGTTCAAATACATTATCTCCATGGGTATATTCACCATAAAACGCATAACCATAAGGTTCATATTCATCACAACTTCCTAATTCATCGAAGTCTTTGCCCATTGATTGATACCGTAAGTGTGAGGAAGGAATATACCTCAAGTCACCTCCATGTCCATGGTGTGTAGTATGAGACTCTTCATAGCTCTCATCTTCACCATAGGACTCTTTATTAAGCTCCTCTACTCCTTCATCTTCTTCATAAGACCCATGAGATCCACTTGTCTCATATTCAACTTTGGAGTATTTATGCTCACCATCATATTGGTCATGATCAAATTGACCATCATCCTCAGAAGACCCATGAGCACCATTTCCTTCATAATCATTGTAGGAGTAGTGGTGCTCACCCTCATGGTGATAACCTCCATTACTATCATAGTCATACCCTCCATCACTAGAGGCATAACCTTCTATGTCATCACAAGAATCCGAGGCTATGGATTACATGTTCCCTTATCTCTCCTTTCCTTATGTCTTCCCTTCTTGTACCTACAAAACAAGCAAATAAGATTAGTGGCAAAGTTCCTCACGACACTCAAATTTGTACTCAAGCTTACCACTTAACCTAAAGTTTCTTCCGAATTCGGTAATAAATTGCTCAAGATTGCTAATCTTTGTGGAAGAATAGATTCTTGTTAATTGAAAGATGGACGACTCAAAAACTAACGGAAAGAGCCAAAGAAGTTTCAACGATGTTAAAATGAGAAAAGCTTGAAACGAATCAGCACGAAAGAAATACGGAGTCAAGAACTAGTTAACAACCAAGTAAAGATCAATTATTAGTTGTTAATTAGCTAGGAGAATCAAAGAAATAAGAAGAAGAAGAAGAAGAAGAAGTGAACAAACCTTGGCCAAACATTTAGAAAAATTTGGGAAGTTTTTGGGCCAACACTTAGAAAATTCAAAGCTACTTGCAGCGTTTTATTAAACAAAAAAGGGCCAAAATTACCCCTGAACTTTGGGAAATAGTTCACTCATACCCTTCGTTATATTATTGGGCCAATTATACCCTTACCGTTATACTATGGTCCGAGACATACCCTTATGTTAAACGGCCTGCCATGTGGCATCATCCTAGACGCCCAACCCATTTTCCCCCCAAAATAATTTTTTACCCACCAACTTAACCCAACCCGACCCACAAAATTCTTTGGCAGATATGTGATTCAAATGCATATTTCTTGTGAGCTCTCTTTGCATAAACTATATTTGGGTCGATAGAGCTTGCTGCAGCATCAAGATCCTAACCAACAGCTTTCATCATGTTGATCAAAGGATTAGAAAAGTCATGAATGGCCTTATAAGAAGTTTCCACCGCCGACCGAAAGCTCGGGAGTTAGGTCCATGGAGAAATGCCGTTCTCGTGTTGCATTCTCTCGATTCTTTGCCGACAAGCCCCCGAGCTTAAGGTTTTTATCCAATTTGACATACTTACGATTGGCCTCTTGTATCTCTTCTCACGGTACCGATGAATACGAGAATCTTTATTACGAATCTCGCATTGAAACTTCTTCACCATAACTTCATATGTTTTCAACAAACTCTCTCGCTTTCTTGGATCTCCTTTGCCAAAGCGAGAGTCCCGAGGTGAACGGAGTTTGGGATTGTGCTCCTGTAGAAGTGCTTAAGTTCGTAGAGATTTTTAGCTCCGAAATTACTAATTTATCGGCGGCTTGGATTTTTCGGGGTCATAAGGAGTATGAGCGATTGGAGTTGAATGTGGGCGGACTTCGGTTGGGAGGAGATATTTGTAAAAATCCTAGATACCATAGCTTCAACTGCTTCAGGATTTTGTGGGTTGGGTTGGGTTAAGTTGGTGGGTAAAAACTTATTTGGGGGGGGGGGGATGGCTAGGCGTCCTGGATGATGCCACGTGGCAGGCTGTTAACATAAGGGTATATCTGGACCATAATATAACTGCAAGGGTATAATTGGCCCTATAGTATAACGAAGGGTATGGATGAACTACTTCCCAAAGTTCAGGGGTAATATTGGCCCTTTTTCGTTTATTAAAACGCTCGTAATTTTTTGTACAGAGCTCCGATTAACAAACGGTTTGTCGATTTGAAAAGTAGACCATTGAACTTAAATTTAAATAGCTTATGGATCTCATAACTCCTTATACACACAAAGATATACCCCCCTAAATTTGGGCCAAAATCTACCAACACTTAATTTTTTTTTTCTAAGTATTGGAAAAAAAACAACTCTATGAATGTGGACCCCGCGCGTTAGGCTGACGTGGCCGCTGGCGTGTATGCTGACGTGGAATTTCTGATTATTATTATTTTATTTTATTTTGAAATTTTGGGCTGAATGTTTTTCTGATTTTTTTTAGACTTGTCTTGGGCGCACACAAACACCTTTTCACCCTTTTGACTTGACAATATTGGATAAAACACTCTTTTTGGTCTTCTTCTTCATTAGGAAGATATGAAGATACTTATGAACTTGAAGAACACTCAATTTTCAAATCAACTTGTTTTTTCACCAAAATTTAGATCTAAGCTCCCCTCAACTAGGAGAACAAAGCCCAATACCAATTGAAGCCAATTTCACCTTCAATCACCAAGACTCACTTTGAAATTTCAAACCTTCAAGCTTCAACAAAGGTAGAATCTTCAAAAAACCTCCAACTGCCACAAAATTTGAAACCTACCACAAAATTTGAAACCTAGGTTTTTAATATCAAGGAAGTCGAATTTAACGTCAAATTCACCAAAACAACAACTTTGGATTATTTTTTTTGGGAATTTTCACTCTTTTTTTTTCAAATATGAAGAACCTAGGATTGAGGATTGTAGAAATAACACTCTAGCCTAAGCTCTGATACCAAATGATATCATCCGGCTTGTGGAAAGCACGGATTCAACAGCAAATACGTGGAAACTAAAGATAGATTAGAAATCAAAGATGAGGAGTGAAAAAATTGGGATGAGAAATCGAAAGATAGAGTAAGACCCAATTAGTAAAGGAATTATAGGCAAACATAGGTATACGAAACCTAAACCCTCCTAATCGATTCCTACTAACGAACCTATACTATTTGATAATCAACCAAAAATAATTCAAATGAATCCACAAATGAACAAATCAATTGAAAATCAATGGAAAATGGTTTCATAGCCAACAATGGAATCCACCTTGATTAACTATCACTTATCACTAGATTAACACTGCACTAAATTACCAAACAAACTATCACTCAATTTAGAGTATTCATCTCAATTCAACATAATCTAAGTCAATGAAATGGATAAGTCTAATATTTATGCTACTAGGCTAAAGAACAATAAACTAGCTTATTACAAAATAACCTTAATGAAGTAAGGGCCTTGTTTGGTCTTCTTTGATGATGGCTTATTTTTTAAAATTAGTCCTTTTCATAAATAGCCACCTTCCATCCTTTAACCACCTAAGCTTGCAATTGTAGCACTTTATGAGGCAAGCTTTGGGCCTTGGGCTCTTGGTCTCTTGACTTCTTCCTCCATACTATCTTCTATAACTTAAAGTCCCTCCAATGACTCTTTTTAAGTGCTTTCTTAGCTTCATTCTTCATGAACATGGCTTCTAACGCTTGAAAGTCCTTGTCCCCACTTCTAGTACAAGTCCTTCGATAAAATTGAGCACTTGAGCCATTCCAGATCATATCAGGTTAGATTCCTTTTAGATAACATTTCAAATTTACCTTTTTGGTCATCACTGGAGCCCCAGGTGGATTTCATAGCCTTTGGGATTCATTTTATCTTCTTTTCCATATGTTTTTCCTTTTCAGCTCTTTCCCATCTCCACTTTATCTCCCATGAGGGAAAGTCTTTGATCAGGTGATCAGTCTTCCCATATTAGAAGCAGCCACCATTTTGAGATTTTTCACTTTTTCCCTTTCCATAGGTGTTTCCTCCGCCTGTTTGACTTTCGTTTTTGAGAAATTTTTTGAAATTTCTTGAGGTCAATGCCATGTTCTCCTCATCCACTTCAAATTCATCACTTTCAGTAGCTTTGAGAGCCATTGTCCTTTCAGTACTTGTTTCCTCATTCCTCGAGTTTTCCATATCTATTTCATATGTTTTCAAGTTTCCTACCAGTTCATCTATGGACATGACCCCTATGTCTTTTTCTTCTCTTATCGCATTAACTTTCATTTTGAATAACTTCAGCATAGTTCTCAAAATTTTATCAACTGAATGAGTGAACATCTTCAGTGGGGATGATCTTACCAAGAGACATTAATTTATTTACCAAGGATATGTATAGAGTGAACATCTCAGAGATTGTTTCTCCTGGCTTCATCCTAAAGTTTTCATAGTTAGTGGAAAGCATATCTTTTCTGTACTTCCTGACTTGACCAGTTCCTTCGTGAGCATTTACAAGAGCATCCAAAATTTATTTGGCAGTTGTACACCCAGAAATATTGTTATACTCATCCGGTCCAAGTCCATATATTAAGATATTTTTAACCTTAGCATTCTTCTCAAGGATCTTGTAATCACTTTCTTCATATTCACTCTTTTCTTTCCTAACTTCTACACCATTAGGGCCCTTCCTGGTGGGATACTTGGGACCATCAGTAATCCTATCCCGTAGCTCATAGTCTTTAGCTTGTAAGTGGTCTTCCATCCGAGCCTTTCAGCATGCATAGTATTTTCCATTGAACATTGGTGGTCTATGAGTTGATTGACCCTGACCGTGTCCAATTGGTGGTGTAGCATTCATCATGATCTTCTCTTAAGGTGTTAGCCTTTTAAGGACAACCCGATTTGATACCACTTGTTGTGTTGCACGACCTACTTTCTATCCTAGTCAATACCAGATTTTTGCCTATAAATAGAACACCTTACCCTACCTATTCCAAACTAGCATCTGCGGAATAAAAAAGAATGGTATAGTAAAGACACAACATTTTTTACGTGGAAACCACCCAGCTCACAAGGGTGAAAAAAACCATGATCTACACCACTGTAGAATTTTTCCCAAACTTCAGTACAACTATGAGCCTGTGCAAATCCAAGTTACACATCTGTAACCTTGGAACTAAACTCTAATTCCTATCTCAACAATCTCCCTAGACAGTCGAGTCCACTCCAAGTTATCTCAACTTGAAGTTAAACATGACTAATGTTTATACCTACAATTATTTTCTTCTATGAAAGCTGATAAAGATACAACTCGATAAACAATTCTAATACACGAATCTAGACTCAAAAAATGTAAAACAAAAACTCTATTAAATAGGTTCTTCAATCTTCTTCATGGTATTAGGGCACACTTCAACACTCAGAATTCTCAATCTCTTTCTTTGACAGTTTTGTTCAAGTTCTGAATTTTTCTCTTTGTGAGTGCGTAAGCTTTCTTCTTGGCTTGACTTGAATATTTATATCTCTAGGTTTTCCAATAGGTCGGTTCAACTCAACAAGGCCCATTATGAGACTTAGGGTTGGAGTTGATTTGGAATTCTTGCCTTCAACGCGCTTCAGTGTCCTTGTAAAAGTCTGAAGTATCTTTGATAAATATGGCAAGAAATCCTGCAAACTTGTCCGCCAAGTCTTTAACATAAAATACAAATCCTACTCCAAGTAGGACTGTGATCTGGAACATATTTTTGAACCTAGTCCAAGCACTTGGTTCTTTTTTCTCTGAATCTTTACTCTGTCTGAGATGAAACATGTCCATACACCTGTTTCATTCCCCATTGTTCAGCATCTATCTTTGGCTTACTCTCTCTTAGCTCACCTGCCTATACCTGAGATAGACCATGTTTGCATACATAGTTCACTTGCCTCGTTTGCATATTTTGTCAATCATTAAAACTTACATGCTTTATGCCAACATTAGATATGTGTCAATGGGAAGAGTAGCCATTCACCAGATGAGGACTTGGTAAGTTCCTCATCATTACATAAATTGAATCTCTGTTTCAGTTGGCGAGAAATTGTACACTCATCGTAACTAAAGAATGTGAGTAGTACTTCTGATCGTTCAATCTCAGTCATACATATAATCATCCTACATTATAAATCATGTTCTTCACGCCTGCCCTCAGCTAGAAATTTTTTGACACGAAACAGGCATGTCGAAACCAGCCTTATCTAATATAATAGTAATTTGTTTTTGGCTGAAGCAATAGTAGTTATTCGAGTAGAGAAAAACTGTAAGATGCTAAGATATTTGGATTACTTGAATTCCATGCACTTTTTGCAAAATCTTTTCTGAAGAATATGAATTTATAGAATATATATAATAAATAACATTTTCGTGGGGGGATTCTTTAGATTGAAGGGAAAAAAAAAAAGTAGAACTTAATCAATCATTTTGATTGGGCCTTATGGAATTTCATAAGTTTAGACACGGTTCTCTCACGAGAGAAATTATAATTTGAAATTTATGGGTTTGGGATTCTAGTTCTTAAAAGTTATTGGATTCTAAATTAATAATGAATCCATATTTATTTGTCAAAATTTGACTTGGCATGCCCGTTGAGAAGCAATAAATAACATGGTGATCTCACTATATCACCCCCAATTATAATATGTTGGGAAATGAATTTATAGTACTTAATAATAAAGGTTAATAGATATAAAATTGTAAAATATCCCTTGGTTTTTTAAGTTAGACAAGTAAAAATGAATATCTATTTTTGATATAATGGATAAGTAAAAATGGACGGGAAGAGTATAATAATACAGTTTTTAGACTAAAGCTACTGAAATCGATCGAATCCGTAACCGACTAACTCTGGCCCCTACTCAGGGGCGGATGTACATGGTGACGAAGGTGTTCACCTGAACACCCTCGGCAAAAAATTACATTGTATATATAGGGTAAATTTTTCGTATTTATGTACATATATTAACTTTTGAACACCCTGAACAAATGCAAAAGGTTATCTTAAGCAGTATTGGTGTTCAAAATTGTCTCTAGCATCCTAGGTTTGATCCCCAAAGACAACATAGTTTTTATATTTAGCTTTTATTGTTTTTTTTCAAACCCCCTGAGTGAAAATCCTGAAATTGCCCTTACTCATTAGTCACTAGGATCCATACTAATTAAATGGCCTCTCAAGACCCACTTAGGGAGATTCACTTCTGGATTAAATTTAAGAAGGTAAACTACCCGCCCTCCAGCTGGTAAGGATGTGAGTGCTCCAAACTGCTTTTGGTCAATTTCGTTGAACAGGTTTGGCTGCGCTTATACTTGTCAATCAATTGAAAATTGTCACCAATGCTTATACTTCACACATTTCACATTAGTATTAATATTCACAAACTATATACTAAAAAATACTATAAGTTCTTAACTGCTTTGATTTGCTGCACTTGAGTCGAGAGTTTTTGGAAACATTTGTTGCACTTGAGTCGAGAGTTTTTGGAAACAACCTTTCTACCTCCACGAGGTAGGGGTAACGTTTCAGATACACTCTATCCTCCCAGACCCTTGTTGTTATTATATAAAAGATACTATAAGTTGCAAGTCTTTCATGTTAATATGATTAATAAAAATTAAAATATTTATCAAAGTTTACATAATTTGAATCTCAAAAAACGAAAAGTGTTACACAAATTGAAACTGATGGATGGAGTACTACATTACTAGTCAATATTTACACATGAGCATATGCTTGCTCTAGAAATTAGAAGACAAAGGGATTAAGGTTCAAGCCCGAAAAGCGCTTTACACCAAGCATTTGGCAGCTCATTGGACTTTTCTCCCGTTCAAAGGGTGGAAAGCAAAAGTATCAGATTCTCTCAAGGAGTCGTTGTACATGAAAACAAAACTATAAATAAATAACCACAAATGACACATATATAGCAGTTCTTAACAAATATAAAGAAGCAGATAGAACCTCAGAGCATCGTCATCAAAAAACCATGAATCGACAGGCAAAAGAGTTGAAGCATCCGGCATCAGGAGGGTCCGCGTTAGCATTTCCAAAGACAACTGAGGATCCAAAAGTGCATAAGCTGATAGATTGTCCTCCATATCCCAGTATCCGTTATACGTCACATGGATTTGAGGCTTTTAGACAGCCTGAAAAAGAGAATGTGACGAACTACACGGCGAAGTCCTCCCCTTGGCATACCAGTGGAAGCATTAACGAAGATAAAGTGGAAGACATAAATGCTGAAGCAGAGGCTTTCATTAAGTGGAAGCACCACAAATTTGAACTTGCTAAGTTGATGTCCAGCAAGACTTTTTACTGAATGGGCTATATATGTGTTCTATATATACATGCCATGCAAGAGCTTCCTCTTATTAGAAATTGTATCTAAAGCGTGCATATATGCATTAGTGAAATTATTCTGGTTTTATTGTGTTGGTTTTATGTTATAATAGTATATTTCCCTCTGAATTGAAGTTTATATTAATGCACGTACATAGCAGTTTCATGGCGTCATCATCCCGTTCTGCTATTAATATTTTCCTCGACATACTACTACTGGTGCATAGAGTTGCATCTCATGTATCTATCGTCCCAAAGGTATATGGAATGTATATAACAATCGTTTTCGTCATGTGTCTTTTTCCATTTTTTTTTTTTAATCTTCCCCCTATTATTGAAACCAAGTGCTCTCTCCCTCCTATTCCCCTTTCGATTTGTGGCACGTAGTACTTCAAGGTGAGATGCAACCCATATATAATTCCTTTTTTTGTTCCAAGTTTCAAATAAAAATAATAGTAAAATTATAAACTTTTGTATATTTTTACCACCTCTATATAAGAATAATCAATTTGTCATAATATTTTTGCAAATAATTATTTTTGGGTTATGGTTGTGTCTTTTGTTATTTCTCAATTATTTAAGAGAAAAGGGTCAAAAATATCACTGAACTATCCAGAATAGGTCAAATTTACCTTATGCTACGTTTTGTCTCAAAAATGCCCTCCAACTATCCAAATAGCTCAAAATTATGCTTTGTTGTAACAGTTGCTACAAAACAAGGGAAAATGGGTCAATTTTGCCTTGAACTATTCGAAATGAGGCAATTTTCTCCTTGTCCTTTTTTTTTTTTTTTTTTTTTTGGTGGAGGTTAGGGGGGGGGGGGGGTTAAATGTTTGAAACATATACTAACAATTAACATAAGAAAATAGGTAGTAAGAAAAATGTCCCATTTTAACAAATAAAAAATGATGACATATAGTTTTTTTTTTTCCTTCTTCTGGCTCCATACACATTAGGTATGAGTAATTATTTCTAAACACGAACATGTATCTTTTCTTACGTAACTATATAAAATTTATTTCTTACATTAATAATAATGGATTTATTTTAGTAACTCTAAGAATGATATGATAAAAAAATAAAAATCAAATCCAATTATACATTTGCATATTATATTATATTATATATTGTAACTTTAAGTCATCTCAGGTTTCTGTTTAGGGTATATTAGTTTTGAAAGAAAACAGTAGAATAAATATTTAATTAAAAATAAGTGTTGGTAATTAAACCTTATATTACACAAATTGGCATTGTATAAAAATTTTCATTTAAAATAGTCAAAATAATCTCATAATCTTTCAATTTAAATTTTTGCTCAAGCCTTTATAATTAAGAGCACTTATCTCAGACTTCAAATGGAGGGAAAAATTACCCCATTTTAAATAGTACAATGGTAAAATTGGCCTATTTTCCCTTATTTTGGAGAAACCGTTGAATGGTATTTTTAATCTATTTGGATAGTTGGTGGATATTTTTGAGCCAAAATGTAACGACAAGGATCTTTAGAGCCAAAAACGTGACAAAGGGTAAATTTACATGTTTTGAATAGTTCATGGGTACTTTTTTTTTTCCTTTTCCCTTTATTTAAGGTACCTTACAAAATTGATGAATTATACTTTCCCCAGTAGAGTTTCTTATTTATCTATTGTTAGTTCTATGACTGGAGTTTTTATAATTTGGCTAAATATTACGTAGTTTGATTTAAAATTTGTGGTGCGCTCATTTTTCGAAAAAACATTTATTTACTTTTTAAAGTCTTAACACCCTTAGTGAAACCTAATTCTTGTTTGGAACCATTACTTTCACATTCAAACATAAAAATGGCTAAATAACAATAAGCCAATCTAAAAGAAGCTTAATATTAATAACCCATCAAGTATAACACACTAGGGTTGAACGACAACCCTAGATGAAGAGATTAGCTACTCACGGAAATGAAAAATACAATGAAAACTAAGCTAGAAAATATAAATATAATGAAAATTGGAAAGAAATTACAAACTCTGAGTGATTCTTCCTTGAAAAAGCTTGAAATGGATAAAAATGAGCTAAGAAATCATTCAGCTATCTGGTACGTAGAGGATGTGTAAAACATCCCTATAATCCTTTTTAAAGTCACAAGAATGAAATGTGAAAAATGCCCCTTAAAATACATTGTGCTCCACAATTAGAAAATTGCGCCAGCAATCGGGTGATTGCACCAGCAATCGGGTGATTGCGCCAGCAATCGGACAATTGTGCTCCACAATACTGATGAAACAAGCAAAACAAACTCTCTGAAGTTTTCCGTGGGGACTAGCAGATGGACCACATTGCGGTATTGTGGCCCACAATGAACTCCTATATTTTGCACTTCCTTTAACCTTTTGCAATCAACTTGGATCTTCACTCTAATCGCATAATTTGCACAAGTCAATTGGATTACTTCAATATCCTCAAATCAAACATATTTCATTAGCATTCTAGCTTAATTGATCACTTTCTAACTCAAAGACTATAGTAAAAGGTAGTAATAAAACTCAACAAAGGAAATATAGACATAAAATTAAGGATAGGAGCTGAAACCGCCTCCACGAACTAGTTGTGGCTCACTTCAACTAGACAGAACTAAAAACTGGTTGGAATCACTAGTCGACAGCTTGATCTCTTCCCTACTAGATCTGCTCACACACAATAACTATGAGTCTAAAAGACCCAGCAAGATTATTGACTATGTCACACTCTAATATCTTAAACACTTGTCTAAATTCAATTACTTGTTCGTTATTCATAAATAAAATAAAAAAATTAATATAAGCGGAAGATTTAATTAAGATAATCATGAAACGTTGCAAAAACACCCCAACAAGTGAAACTTTGACTTCAACAACTACCCGTAGTAATATAATCTTTATGGAGCATCTAAGAGAAATGATAAGTAGTCTAACTTCGGGACGCAACCCAGAAACTGAAAGCAATGAAATATAAGATAGATGGGGTCCAACAAACAAGCATGTGGGATCACCGATAAACCAGGAAATCAGCAAGTTCTTCTACGTTACCTAACATACCATCAAAAACAACAATGGTATGCCTGAGTACTGGGTACTCAGTGAGTGTCTCCGGGATAATAGTTATATAGCAAAATATACAAGTCATAAGTGTAATTGAAAATAGTGTTAAGAAACAGTCAAAACAAATAATAACATATCATGAATATCCAGTATAATTAATCACTTTGAATCATTAAGACATACTCATTAACTTAAGTTCTTTCATTTGAAATCAAATCCATTACGTACCGACTCATGGGCAACCACAATCATGCCAATCAGCCCAAATAAAGAGTAACAAAGGGATGACCACTTTAACTTCCCTAAACCGCATGGAAACACCACGTCGGGGCTATCAACCTACAATGGCTACCCTTCCTCCCGAATAGCTAGGCAAAGACCACACCGGGGCTACCAACGCTTGATGGCCACTCTTCTTTGTAAATTGCTAGGCATAGTGACTACCTTTCTTCCCAAGTAACTAGGCCAAACACAAACAACATAAATTATGGCCTATTAGCCTAATCACAATCATAGCATAGAAGCTGAATCAGTCATTATGAATTGTGTTCATCATCCCGTTAATAGGGATATATCAAGTGTCATTAATTGATTTAGAAACCAGATTCAATTTCAATTCAACAGAATTTGTTTATAGGGAAAAACACATTAAATATCAAAGCTTTTGAAGCAAGTTCAAACCATCCCTTATTGGGGAAAAACATTTTCAACGATGAAAGCTTTATAAATTAGCTTTTGTCAACCCTTGATAGGAAAAATAACGAATATATATACAATACGCTTAAGTTTGAATGCGGGCTTGTCCCTCACGCACACAAACCCTTGCCAAAAAAACCATTGGAAATGTTGAAAAGTGTTACGACCCATTTTACTAGGCCGTCCGGGCACCTATCATTCCCACCGCGATAGGCGAACCCTTATCCCAATATAACCAATTTAAGTAAAGGCGGAAGAAATAAATATAGAATAAGTCTCAAATCATCCATATAAGATAAAGTGCGGAAATACTAAATACAACCCCCATAGATCTGGTCTAATGCATACAAGAGCACTAACTAAATACTACAAGTTTGAAAGATGATAAAGCCTCACAATACAACTGTCTCGAAATAAGAGTAAGACAAGTAAGTAAAGGAAAGAACATCCGAGCAGCAGCCGCCATCCTGCTCACCCTGGAATGACTCTACAACAGCCTCGTCAATCAGCCCCAAGGGGAAAGGGTTGAACCTGTCTAATACTCGGCATCCATAAAATAATGCAGCAAGCGTAGGTCAGTACAAAACAACGGTACTGGTAGGTATCATCGGCCGACTAAGTATAGCTAACATAATTCAGACAATAAAGTAAGATAGGCAATAAATCAACAAGTATAAATCAAACATAATCGGAACCAAGTACACGTCATCGCCTAAGTAGAACATCTAACCCCAAATGTGCCAAATCTCAATATGTCCAATCCGGAATCAACATCACAAGTAAAACACCAAATCATCTTAATATAAGCCATGATGTAATGCAATAATGTATGAATGCAATGTAATGCCATGCAAATGTTGTATACACATGTACTCCGAACATAAATATCGACATCTCGGTAGCACAACCCAAGGTGACTCCCGAAGTCTGAATGCCACTCACCCCGGATCTTTGCCCAACAGACAGACGGGACCTCGGATCTTTGCCCACGGGGGTTCCACCGGCACCACCCTGGGGGACCCGCGGAGTCCATGCAATCACTCAATCCACGATTTCAGTACGAACATCGGATATCGGACTATCACGTCGCTTAAGTAAAAATCGAGCCCACCTCATCACAGTGTTTCATCAAGTATCATCGAAGTATTAGCAGTGTATCATAAATGGATGAGAATGCATGCAATGCATGTGTCAACATCAATAATCTGATCAATATCAGAAGTACCAACATGGGTACGCCAATAACATATAAATGTCACAAGTACCAACATGGGTACGCCAATAACATATCAGTGTCACAAGTACCAACATGGATATGCCAACAATATATCAGTATCAAAAGTACCAACCTAGGTATGCCAACAATATCATGAAGACTACACAAGTCATATAGAACTCTATCCTCGTATCACGTTAACCCGTAAGATACTACAATATCACAATCAAGATGGAATAACAGATCCCAATATCTACTAACAACGCGTGGCATCAAGCCAACACAATAGAACAATCAAGTCACAAAACAACGAGGTGGCTAGCCCCAATCACGCGACAGGGCCCAACCTAAGACAAATCCAACCCAACTTCATAGCCAAAGGTTTACATGCTTTCTCCGATAATATAATCTAAATATATATTTCGCTATACGAAGTCTTACCAAGGGTAAGCCATAACCTATCTGGATGGCCAAATAGCAAACACCAAAAATCACTCCTTCGCTTTCCTCTTCCGCTGAGCCTCAACATCAAAGAAGTCTAGGCATATTTGAAATCTAGATTAGAAATCATGAAGAATGATACTAATATTGCTATCTGTCAATTTAGGTTGAATTCAACCCTAGAATTTGGGGAAACGGGGCCCATAAGGTCAAAACGGGAAATTCGGGAGAAACATTTCAAACTAAGCACTAGGTGGTCATAACCCAACCACTAATTGCTAATTTACCTCATAGATTAGCCTAATTTCGAAATTGGGCAAAACTCCCAATTTTGGGTATAAACCCTAACTCTTTGATTCAAGAATTCAACACTAATAATATAATATAAATGATTAACAATCTTAGATTCATCAAAATCTAGTATAAACCCCATCAATTTCATCATTAATAGCCTAGATAGAACATTTATCAAAACCCACTTTTAATCTTCCATAACTAAGGAATCGATAAGGGAAGAGGAATTCTAAGATGATAAGGAATAATGGAATAGTAAAAGGATTAGGGGAACTTACCACCAAGAATCTTCACTAAAAGTATCCAAGAAATGGATCCCAAGAATTCTATTTTCGTAATGGTAATAAATGAGGGACTAAAGGCTTTTAACACTTCATTAATAATACTCACTGCCCGTCACCCGCTTTGGCGACAACGGGACGCCCTCCCGGCGGAGCCGCTCCGGTGGGTCCTCGACCGCTTCGGCCGGTCAAGCCCAATTGGCTTGGACCGCCCCAACGGTGATGGCTCTGGTGCAGCTTTGCCGCCGCAAAGGCCGGTGCCGCAAAAGCGGGCACCAGACACCAGAAAATCCACCCAAGTTCACAATTCAATCCGACTTTCTGACTAATTCCCGAGGCCATCTGCTCACATACCATACACGTAAACACACATAAAAACACGCTACGATCGCTCTCGTGGCCTCGAAATTCCAATGGAGGTCTCGTTAACCGAGTCAACCCCCGATACCTTAATTTCACTTTTTCAACCCAAGTCCCAAAATGCATCCGAGTGCATGAACCGAACCAGATACACACACAAGTTCTAAACGACCATTCGAACCTCTCAAAATCGACAAATTTTTTAAAAGAGTCCGTTTACCCAAAATTCAACTTTGGGTCAACTATTTTTCACCTTAAGCTCATATTTCACAAAAAGTTATCCAAATCCGATCTAGACACCTGGAGAAGGGTGTCAACGGTCCTCTCGGGTCGAAAGTGAGCTAACCAAGCTCAAGAAAGGGTAAAAAGGGTCGGGAATGAAATAACGACCAAACGGGTCGATACATCAGATACCAATTAAACAATTACTCGTCCTCGAGCGACAAGGAAGCGAGGGCAAAAAACTTCTCGAATCGGCAATAACTGAAGATATCGGCCACGCATGTCGGACTTCTCCTTACAGGAAAGATTCTCACCGAACAAAACTGAATCCCAACAAATGATACAGAAACCACCAGAACGGTATTTCTCCAACACAGAAACATGGAGAACCGGATGAATATTCGACAGATCTGGTGAAAAACTAACTCATAGAACAAAGGTCCAACAACGACTAATCTCAAACAGGCCCAAGCACCTTGGCTCGCTTACCAGTCACAACTCTCTAAACTTAGCTCAAGCTCCAATTCTCATATCCACATATTCGGATTCCCCTCGCAACTGATCCTCGAATAAATGAATCGCTTACTCGAATTCTTCGATTGATAAAACCACAACTTTGAACGTCATCAATAGACCCTACAAACACTTTCCTAAACCAACGCAATCCTCTGAAACATGGTCACAAACCATAGCCCATTTCGAATCGATAAAATACTCTAGTTCCGCTAACTCTACCTCCCATATCTGCTAAAGCCGTTACTCGCACCGCGATTTCTTAGAAAGACATGGACACACACCGCAAGCCCGAAATCGTGACTTACTCTTTCTATAAATGAACCCTTGATTCACCTGAGATCTCTACGCAATTCCATTAAAAACTGGTCTTACCGGTAGCCAAGTTGGCTAGTTCTGAATCTTCTTAAACCTTCAAATCACAATGCAGGAACCATACCACTGATTATCTTGTCGAGCAAACAACTGATCACTATAGAGACCTCTCATACAATGGTTCCTCCTCAAATCTGTACTAAGCTCATTGCAATCCATTATTCTATCCAATTATTTGTTCTCAGAAAATATCATCAATTCCACTAGGAAACCCTAACAAGGCGTTGTAAACCTGTCATACCCCGAATCTAAGTCGGAACACATCGAATCTTTAAATATCTTCCCGAAAATATAACCATAGACCATTACGCTTAACTCGAACCGTGCTGACCCCAAATGAATGCACAACCCTCGAATATCACCATTAGTCATTAGAACCGACTCCGAATTTTCGTAACCAATCACGACCATACCACGCATAATAAATCTTGTATATCACTTTTGACTCCACAAGTTGAGTCCTATCCAAGTTATCAACTCCGTACCGAAGAGCTATACTTTACGATTTTAATCTTCATATTTCTCAACCTTTACCTGATAAGCTACCACCCCAAATCCTTCGATGCGAAACCTGAAGCCTAATATAGTAATTATATAACCATCGAACCTTTCATAGTATCACCTCAATATGCTCGTAAATTCTTCGAAAGTATCCAATCTTACACTGCCGCTCGAAATCTCACGCAATTATTCCCAAGTCCTTAATAACCAAAATCTCTTACCCAAGCTGTCCAGTCAATATTACTTACAATTATACTGCATTACCACGAGTAGGGTCTCACCTCGAAAATATACTCCAGCATCACATAATAGGTATTCCACAATCCCTTCTCTTAAAGCACACTGACTCATTCACTGTAGAATGTTACAAACTTTTCCAACGGTGTATCACCACGCCACTTCTTACAAATCTCGACATGTCGGTTCACTAAATACTCTTATTACTAGTTGTTGATTGCGAATCTTACAAAATTTTCCTCATTTCACTTAGTCCATCTATAGACTTCCTTCTTAAGCTCACGCAACAATCACATCTCAACTAGAATATACAAGAAAACGACACCACCATCCATACTGACCTAAGAAATCCCCAAGATATACCTTTTTCTTATTGATTCACTATCAACTATACCTTTTCTCGACTCGTCAATTTTCCAATTCTAATCAATTCACGATCATCACTATCGTAGTCAATCCTCGAATCCACTCAATCGAATACCGTGTAATCATAAGTTCTGCAAGCTAGCCGAACCAATCCGGGAGATAGGGTCATACCCCACACTCTGCACATTAGAGTTTTCTTAATGCTTACAACTCGAAATTGAACACTCTCTAAATCCAGCATATCACACAACAACATTACTAATATCCTTATGTATCTTACTGAAGCTTCCTTGCCCGAATTGCCCTGGAGGTTTCAGGGCGATAAAATCACGGGCTCTCGCACTTACTGCCCTGTCTCCTCGGTCTGCCTCCTACCGCTGGGCTTGTACGACGACAACCGGGTCAACCGAATAGCCTCACGCCATCGCCGGCCCGAAGCTGCTGGCGGTGGAACTGGAGGTGCTGGGGCTGGAGCTGGAGCTCTTTCCTGCTCTGCTGTTACAGGGGAATCAGGAGAAATCTGGGGGGAGGCTTCGTTGTAAGATTCGCCCTCTTCTACTTCTGCCGGTGGCTCCCGCTCAACTCTTCCCCCAACCACCGTCTTGCCCCTCTGGGCCGCCGTAGCTTTCCTCTTTACCGGCATTACTGAAACCATAACATAGTATTAAGGGAAGAACATGAAACCTGGTATCATAGCTCTATCGCACGATCGAGAGTACAAAGGAGGTCAAATTTCCTAAATGCCTGCGTGCCCCCCCTCGTTTATAAGTGTGGCGCGCTACACACCCATAAACAGACTCTACCGGACACGGCCGTAGACAATTAGGACCGCTCGCTTCGATACCATTCGTCACGACCCAACTAGGGCCGCAACGGGTGCTCGATACCGCTATACCGAGCACCTCCTATAGTTTTACCTTTACTACTAGGTGGGCCATATGAACGATTCCGTTAGTTCTTTACTTAACGCTATCGTTAATCACATACTTATAAACAAGTATTAATGAACTATACTGATATATATAATTATGCAACGGCGAGGACAAATGCGAGTGCGGAACATCTGACTGTACATATCTGTCTACGAGCCTCTAAACAAAATACATATGGTAGCAAGGAGGCACGACACGCCGTGCTCGAATATATATACAAAAGTAGTACCAAATCGGAGCTCCGCTCAACCGGAACACTCTTAATATCTCGCTAATGGAGCTCCTAGGAACCAAACTCGTCTACTCGCCTACCACGTGTGGCATGAAACGCAAAGATCCACAAAAAGGGACGTCGCACGAGTAATGTACCGAGTATGCAAAGCATGAAAACAGCATAAGGAGAACATGATATATAAATAGCAATAAAATGAGTTCATAGGGCATGTAATAAGATAAGAAAGCAACCTGTACGTATGAATGCCCTTTTGGGCGGATGCCGTGCATGCTTGTCTTTCTTTTGAAAACATTTCTTTTTATGTACGTATAAAATAGAACATATCATCATGTCATAGCGCCGAAACACGTCGGCTTACCCACATATGTCCCGCGTCCGGGCATCCCTCGTCCGGGATGGAGTTTACGCCCCGACTGTGGCAATGCGTCTATAGCGCAACATGTCTCCCTTTCCCCATATCCCCCATATACATATACATATGTCATATACATATATCATATAAGCATGCAGGAGAGCCCCAAAGAAAGCCATGTATCTATCGGAGTGATGTAAGGTCAGTAACCTCCGATGATGTTATGGAATAGCCATAGGCGTCGTGCCTCACCTTGAAGGGACAATTAATATAAGGCGGGACTAACAATGGAGAGTAACATCACGAGAACATGGAATAGGATCGTAAGGCATCGTTTCATATACTTAGAATCTCTAAAATAGTCATTATCCATAATTAGAGTTGAGAAGTCAAGAAATAGCTTAACATTTTCACATTGTCATATTCATGGTAGAAACATATCCTCGACATATTCATCACGGACATTTCCTCATATTTGACATCATCGTTGTCAATATAAAGTCATATTCGTCGTTTTAGTCATAAAAGTTCTCAACCCCTTAAAACTTGGTTTTTTGAAAAACATGGACATTTTAATAAAAGCAACTATGAACTATTAGGAAAAGAACTTGTACCTTGGAGTCATAGGCTTCTAACTTTTGCAAGCAAAGAAGATATAAAACGTTTAAGACATTATAACGTGGGAGTCATGCCTTTGAAAGAAAAGAGATGAGCCTTAACATACCTTATCCGTTCCCTTAGTCAATCTTAACTCTTGGCCTCCCAAAATCTAAACAATAGAAATGAATACAAACATTAGCTATGGACACTCAAGGATCCCATCCTAGGCTAACACTTTGTCTATCGGAATTTCGTGAAGATTTTAGTCAGAATACACCATCCCCGAGAATCTAACTCGCCAATTCATATCAACAACAATCCGGAATTCGACCCGGCCAAACCGTCAACGATTAATCCAAAACACATTCTAACCTTAGCAACCCTGTCTTACAATTCAATGACATTTCGTTCATATTCAATTTAATTCGCATAACATTCAATGACTCAATCAACATGCTACTTCATCCAACACCTTTCCCTTCAACAAGAACAATATCAATCTAATTCCTTCTTTCAAATTTATTCACAACAAACCAACAATTTATACACTAACAACATCATACTAACAATTTTATCTTTCATACATACAAGAACATTGTATTCAATTTACATAACCTTCCAATGACCCCATTAACATACTATTCCACCTCAAGACCTTCCAAATTCTACAAGAACCATAATAACACATTTCCTTTCCTTTAAAACTCATAAACTACACACTACCAATATTATCCTTCCACAATAGCAAAAAAATATTTTTCAATCACATTAACCCCTAAAACAAACTCTCCAACCATAACAATTTCACTATATTCATCTCACTTTCATTATCAACATAACATCCATAACAACAACAACCAAATACTAGATAAAATAATTAAATCATCACTTCCACACATACACATAGGTGCACGACCACAACCTAATTTCACTCTTCCATAAATTTCATCCACTTTTGCATACCATATCATATACAAACATCCATAATACATAAAAGAGGTTGAATCCTTACCTTTTCTCCTTGACTTTCCACTTAGCTAGGGTGGTAGAATTGCAACGAGGAGAGGGATTTTTGCTTCAACGATGATACCATGTTAAAGAGGACCCTCAAGTCGGTAGGAATACGTGAAGAAACTAATTTTGGGATCAAATTTCAAAAAGTGAAAATTTTGGGGTCTTGGCCGTGAGCCCCTATCGTTCTTTTTTTTTTTTTTTTTTTTTTCTTTCTCTCCAAATGATGATAAGTTGGCCATCTTTCCATATATATATACTTGCCTCCTTCAAATGTAAAATGGCCACATGCCCCCCTTCTTTCCTAGTCTAGAATTTTCTTTCTTTTTTTTTTTTCTTGAATTTTTCTAAACCAAACAAAGAAGACTAGTTGTCTTCTTGTATAAGCTTGGGCCCACATATATATTCTCATCACATGACCATAAAAGAGTGGGACCCACATGCACACACACACACACACCACATGGCCCCTTTTATGAATTTTCTTGAATACGTGGGAAATTACCATTTTACCCCAAATTTCTTCCACAATATTACCATGGGCCGTTTTGCGAATTTTCCTTTTTGCCCTTAACCTTTCTCAATATTTCCATACTAATAATAGTCACAAAAATGTTCACCACCAACTTGTACATTAAAATAAGTTTGGACGATGGTCATTCCCTTAACTTACCACGACTACCTTAAGACACCCGAGCGTACAGAATACAGGATATAACATTCTGCAAGCTAGCCGAACCAATCCGGGAGATAGGGTCATACCCCACACTCTGCACATTAGAGTTTTCTTAATGCTTACAACTCGAAATTGAACACTCTCTAAATCCAGCATATCACACAACAGCATTACTAATATCCTTATGTATCTTACTGAAGCTTCCTTGCCCGAATTGCCTTACTCCATTTCCGAAATGTTATCCCAAACTCAACTCAGTTAACCAATCATCGATCTACCATTTCAAGTATCTATGTTCACTAATCCCTTACTCAAATCATTAACGTTACTAGTCCTCGAAGAATCAACTCTTACCTTAATTATCAAATCTAAATACCTCTAACCACTTGCACAATTACCCTTTTTATTCAATCACCCAAGACGAGTAAAAACACACTAGTAGAGGGATCTAGCCAATAACCCAAAGAATACAAGGTTCCAAACCTTAGTCCACCACTAATCTCTATTAGCCTATGATATAACCAAACATAAAACCCATCCATAAACTCTTAAGCCCACTCTACACTGCACACTACAACAAAACTCCCACATCACTAACTCTTGTTTCCACGATTTTCTTGCGGCCCTTAACCCTGCAGATCCCGATCAACCTCATCAGTCACTCTTTTATTGTACGTCATGATATAGTGCCCACGCAGTCCAACACAACTCACATACTCATGTTACCTTGCCTTAATTCTTACGAACCTCAATCTCCTGAACCCGATAGCAAGATGCCTCATTGTAACCCTTCAATTCCCGTATTCCATCTCAAATCACTCTATCACTATCAACCAAAAACACTCAAATCCACTCGATCCTCTAAACCAATCATCCCTCTGAGCCGAACGAACCATAAACAATATCAATACTTCTCCTCAAATCGAAGTGTGGCAACCAGTAACTTCCCAAGTCATTAACTCATCGCATACGCCCATAATTGAAGTCATTTCTATCAGTTGATCACTAGCTTCTCAGAAGCCTACAACCCAGTCAAATTTATCAACCAAACGATGTGACCATAGAATTCACTTACTAACGGAGTAGTCCTTTAACATCAACTAACTTATATCAAGAATAATCTTAGCACCAGTCGCAACCTTATCCTGACAACAATGCCAGGTATTAACTTTTCCCTTTCTAATCTCTCGAAAAGTACTCATGTCCAAGATATTCTACGAAGTCTCACTTCGCTACGCACTTCCCACAAAAGTCTTCCTTCATGTCCTTATTGTCAACTTTCTTTCTTTATTACACACAATCATAATACGTTGTCCATATTCGATGTCATCACCAAACATACACTTATCCTTTTATACTGAAGTTTAATACTCTACTGTTGCTAAATCATCGACCCGCCATTGGTATACACTAGTGCCACGCACACCCTCACTATGCCTTGACGAAACTGAAGTCAAACTGATCATATCATCTAGCAACCCACTATTGTGAAGCCATAAATGCACTTTCTCCCCTCCGAGCAACCTAACGCTGAAACATGGAGACCATGTAACCCTCTGAACTATCTTATAATTTCTCACGAACTTCCATAATAAACGAGTCTAATCGCAACTCCACACAGCAATAGAGTCTAGTCGCCACTCCAGATAATCAAAAGCTCAAGCCATAACTAGTGACTGAACTGAATCACGCGTCCAAATCAGGACAACATATCTCGTACCATGCCATGACACGTCATAGATCAACCATTCGCGTAAGAATTAAGGATGAGTTTCCACCCTCCGTGGGTGATTGAGATAAGAAAGTTTAGATACCAATTGGAATCGACTAGATACCAATTCGAATGAAGTCTAATGAGAGAATGAAAGAATTAGAAGTTTCCTAAATGTCTTATAGCCTCTCGCAGATAAGTACGGAGCTCATCGTACCGATCCATAAGACTCTACTAAACACGCTCTTGTATTATAGATGATACTAACTTGTCACGACCCATTTTACTAGGCCGTGCGGGCACTTATCATTCCCACCGCGAGAGGCGAACCCTTATCCCAATATAACCAATTTAAGTAAAGGCAGAACAAATAAATATAGAATAAGTCTCAAATCATCCATATAAGATAAATGCGAAAATACTAAATACAACCCCCATATATTTGGTCTAATTCATACAAGAGCACTAACTAAATATTACAAGTCTAAAAGATGATAAAGTCTCACAATACAACTGTCTCGAAATAAGAGTAAGACAAGTAAGTAAAGGAAAGAACATCCGAGCAGCGGCTGTCATCGTGCTCACCCTGGAATGACTCTACAGTAGCCTCGTCAATCAGCCATGAGGGGAAAGGGTTGAACTTATTTAATACCCGGCATCCATAAACGAATGCAGGAAGCGTAGGTCAGTACAAAACAATGGTACTTGTAGGTATCATCGGCCGACTAAGTATAGCTAACATAATTCAGATAATAAAATAAGATAGGCAATAAATCAACAAGTATAAATCAAACATAATCCGAACCAAGTACACGTCATCGCCTAGGTAGTGCATCTAAACCCAAACATGCCAAGTCTCAATATGTCCAATCCAAAATCAACATCACAAGTAAAACACCTATTCATCTCAATATAAGCCATGATGCAATGCAATAATGTATGAATGCAATACAATGCCATGAAAATGCTGTGTAAACATGTACTCCAGAAGAAAATATCGACATCTCGGTATCACAACCCAAGATGGCTCCTGATGTCTAAGTGCCACTCATCCCGGATCTTTGCCCAATAGACAGACGAGACCCTAAATCTTTTACCACGGGGGGGGGGGGGGGTTCTCACCGCACCACCTGGGGACCCGCGGAGTCCATGCACTCACTCGATCCATGATTTCGGAACGAACATCGGATATTGGACTCTCACGTCGGTCAAGTAAAAATCGAGCCCAGCTCATCACAATGTTTCATCAAAGTATCAACAGTGTATCATGAATGGATGAGAATGCGTGCAATACATGTGTCAATATCAATAATCTGATCAATATCACAAGTACCAACATGGGTACGCCAGCAACATATAAATGTCACAAATACCAACATGGGTACGCCAATAACATATCAGTGTCACAAGTACCAACATGGGTACGCTAACAATATATCAGTATTAAAAGTACCAACCTAAGTACGCCAACAATATCATGAAGACTACACAAGTCATACAGAACTCTATCCTCATACCACGTCAACCCGTAAGATGCTACAATATCACAATCAAGATGGATCAACAAATCCCAATATCTACTAACAACGCGTGGCATCAAGCCAACACAATGGAACAATCAAGTCATAATACAACGAGGTGGCTAGCCCCAATCACGCGACAGGGCCCAACCTAAGACAATATCCAACCCAACTTTATAGCTGAAGGTTTACATGCTTTCTTCGACAATATAATCTAAATATATGCTTCGCTATACGAAGTCTCACCAAAGGTAAGCCATAACCTACCTGGTGTAGCGGTTCGTATTTTTTCCGATACGCATTTGCACTTGCCTCATTTAAAAAGGAAAGTATCTCGGGAAAGTACGGTTGTCAATCGTACCGGAAAAAAGAAAAAATATACCTCTACATGATGGTTCTCTAAATGGATATTATTTAGAGTCGCCACCTAATTTTTAGAAAATTAGGAAAACCAGTTTGAAAAGGGTTCATTCAAAATGGTTAAATTTTAAAAGAATCCTAATCTAACCAAAGTTCGGGTAAGGGTTCTGGTGATCCCCCGAGGAAGGTGTTAGGCACCTCGGTATTAAGGATCCGTAAAATACGGTTGACCTACGGGTTCTAATAGTATGCCTTTGTAGATATGAATTGTTTATAGTAAAAAAATGCTTCGGCTTATATTTCCAGAATGAAAAATTTGGTCATTCATGCGAGATATATCATGTTTCAAGAATCGAATGTGGTAAAATTTTACCCAAAATGGGGCATTTGGGGTGTCGGACTAGAACACTTAGGCTAATACCTGAAGGCTCTTAACCTAAAGTAGGACTCTACGTAAGTCCATCCAAAATAGTTTTGAAAATATATTTTTAAAGTATAGAAAATAGTTTTTAGGTAAATAATTTTAGGTATACTATTATAGTCCGTATATTAATTGTATTCTACATATATAGTCCATTTTATTCTATATTCGTCAAGTTTTAGCCAAGTTTTATTTTTTAGTCCAAGTCTAAATAATCACAATTAGTCCCATAAGTTCTGAATATTAATCCAAATCATTCCATATGTCAAAGTCCACAGGTTTCATAAATGTTTAATTTGGTCCTTAATTTCACAAAAATTGGCAGTTTTAGTCCTTATATCCAAATCAGCCCCAAGTTTACATTAATGCCTCAAAATTAGTCTTAAATTTGTAGCAAATTTATTTTTTGGCGACTTTAAAATATGACAATCTCATAAGGGCTCCAATTGACACAATAATTACGCAAATAAATATTTCAAGTACACAATTAATGGAGATAAAGAGTTTGGGCCGACCAAGCCTAAAAGGAAAGTTTTTATGCAATCGGGTTCGCCTTAAATCCAACGTATGCTCCATTTTGCTCTAGGAGAAAGGTTAACTCGATCTAGGTACGTTAGTGGGCCCCGTTGGGACCCACCAACGGGTTTGGATGGACAAAGGCACAAACGAGTATACAGGACATTAGAATACACTCATAAATTAAACTAACTAAAAATTAAAGCCTAGAATAATTATTATATAGCCAAAAATGAATTACAACATTATTGGGCCAAGCGCATTTATTAAAACTGACAGCAATAGATAATCAGACAGCCCAAGTAAAAATAGACCCAAAATAGTAGTAATACTTAGCCTAGTATGGAAACCTAGATAACTGGCCCAGGCCCAAGCCATTTTCCTCTTAAAAAATTTCCTAAGTGTCAAGAGGGTGGTATACATGATATGCCACTGGTATACTACCCCTATTTTTCGTAAATTTTTTCTAAGTGTCAAAAGCCGTGATATACACTCGATATACATCAAGAATATATTCAATAGAGAGCAAAACCTTATTGGCATACCCTCCAGATATACTTGATATACATCCCACTTAATCATTTCAATTCCCAGAAATCAAAACTAGAACAGGACCTCCATAAATTTCATTTTTTAACCCAAAATTTGGACTTCTAATAGGTTTTAAAGGCATAGGAGGTCTCTGAAGGTTAACAAGACTAATCAATGGTCCACACACTCAAAGAAGCTACTATAATTCATTTGGATTCAATCTAAGGTCTCAAAGACCGATCCCGTGATGCAACTGCAGTCTAGGGAGGTGTCAAGTTATAAACCAAGTTGGGTAAAGTATTAGGAAGTTTCAACTAACAGAGAAGCCACAACTGTAAGAACATAGAAACCATAAAGGATTTATGGTGATAGAGGGGCAAACAACAACAATGCAGAGAGAGGATAGGGGAAGATCATGTCACACCAAGTCAAAGAAGTAAATAAGAAAATGCATAAGTCCTACATTGGTTCCCAGAAATGAAACCAGCAAATGCACACAAAATCTAGGCCACTTGAACTCTTCTAGGATAAAAATAGACTATAAATCTCACAGTTTTCATATGTTAACTAATTTTTCCCCTAGAAGATGTCTCAAATTCATTCGACAGGGTTAGGATAGATTATTTTTTAAGCTCTGGTTTTAATCCCTTCTTAAGTTGCAAAGGTCACAAATAATCACTTAGAATCACTTTAGCATATATCCAGTCTTATAGGAAACATTGCAGAGCTTTAGCATGACAGTTTTAACTTAGTTTCAATCCAATAATTCAAGCAGATAGGTCCAAACACCAATGCAGGATCAAGCAGGATTCTTATTGAACACACAGAGTAATCAAGACAGGAACCAACAACAAAGTTTTGAGCCATTTTAAACTAGTTGTAACCCTAAAAAAATTCAAACACTAGGTAAACAAGCCTGCAAGTTTAACAAACACTCCAAGTTTTAGTCAAGGTCTATAATGACCAACTCCTAAGCATTTCAAGCCCTAAAATCACCCTAGCACATAGCAAGTATAACAAGTTATCAAAAAAGACACCAGGATCCTATAAGCTTGTTCTGTTTCCTGAATTTGCACAAAATGAACCACATATACAAGTAGGTGTCTATGAGAATTCACCATAGGTGCATGAATGCTATCATAGGATAGAAGTGAGGTACTAGATACAACATGGTTCAATAGTTGGCAAAGAAGTACAAATATAGGTAAAGGCAAGTGTGGACAGTATCCCATGAATAACACAGCAAAGACAGGATCCACAAGGGCATTCAGGACTCTCAGAAATCATGTCAAAGGGGCATGAAGTTATCCCAGGTCTTTTGGCAGTATCAGACATGGTTTAAGCAAATAGGGGAGGAGAACACATATGAGGCAACCTCAAATTTCACAAAAAAAAAAAAAAAAAAAAAATAACAAGAGGGAGGTATGTTACAAAAAGCGAGTGTCACACTCAGTCCTTTAAAATAGCTTTAGTCCTAGTTCATTAGGTGCTAATGTTAGGCAGAGAGAACCAAGCAAACTGTGAGATATACAATTATCAAATGCAAATCACAAACAGGTCAAGAAAAACAACCTTCTCACACCTCCTATTCCTTATTCCTCTTCACAAGTTTTCAGAAAGAGCTGGATCAACAATCATACAATGTTCAGACTTCTAGAATCTCTTAAAAAAAAAAAAAACTAACAAGACAAGTCACAGGTCTTTGAGGCCCTTATTTTAAACAAGTATCCAACTTATCAGTCTCATAATCCAACTAGGCAAGTTCAAAGGAGTCATTTTTAGATTTCAAATAACTAACAGGATTCAAAAGGGCAATTCACTGTACAAGTCAAGCAAAATAGTAGCCACAAGACAATAGACTCCTCTCCAAAATCATTTAAAGTCACAGAGTCAAGAACAAGGAAGTCAAAATACCTTTTAAAGATTCTCAGAACTAGCAAAGTTCTCATATCAACACCCATAGTCCAAACAAAACAGCTTTTAGGAAAAATCTTCAACATACCAGCTTTAAAAGAGTTTGAAAACCATTTTCTCAAGTTCCTATGACAAATATTGAAAAAATAACCTCAGATTATGAAGATGGATTTAACATGAACATGACAAGCAGAGCTTTAGATCAATTCAAAACAGACAAAGCAACACATAATCACAACAGGACATAATTCCAAGTTTTAAATCATTTTTTCAAGCTTACTCAACCTTTAAAGAATACTTCAAGATCAAAATACATCAAATTCCCAACCTTGGTTTTAAAGACAACAAAAGATTCATAGAAATACTCAAACAGACCCTGGCACAGACTACTTATATTTTGAAAGTCATTTTTTAGCTAGTTGCTTCCTAAAGATTCTTAAATCCTTTCAAAAGAAAGAAACATCTCATGCCATTTTCAAACCTAATTTCAATTATCTACAACAAACAAAAAGAGAATCAATCCATTTTTGGTTCCAAGAGTTTTCCAACCAGGGTGGTAATCTTTCACATGCCAAGAACTTTGAACAAACGCTAAAAGACCAACGAAACAGCATCAAAATCTAGGAAACACAACACTCCAAACCTTCAACACAACACAGAACCTCTCAAGAGTCATATGTCATATTCATACTTTAAATTTCAATATAACAGTAATCACAAACTAAAATAGGCCCTTCTTCACAACTTTTGACCATTTAAACATCAACTTCTTTTAGTCAACACTAGAAACTACCAATAATAACAACATTACAACCTGGACAGTTTACTCAACAACTCATAAGCAAGTTGTAATCTATGGATCAAGATAATGTGACATAAGACACACCCTTCCCTATATTCTTTAATCTTTTTAAGTGACAACATCATCTAATCAACACTAGAACCCCCATAATATCAACACCATCACATCATAATCAACTTTAATATTTATGAAAACGTTTTTTATCAAAACAAACTCAAACAATCATAAATACATACTAATACATGTAAATAAACTAAAATAGGATAGAATAGAGATATTACCTTTTTAGGGGGCAACCCAAAGATCAAAATGTGGGATCAGGTCAACAAATCAAATACCAACACTCAAATCCTCAAAACAGCCGCTTGTTCTTGATTTTGTTCTTTAGTATTATATTTTTGAAGTAATAATAATTGTATATTAATGATGGTATTTGTATATCATATAGTATATAGTAGCAAAATTTGGAAAATCTGTAATTTCTCGAACTCTTGCTATTTTTAAGAAAATTTTCCGGACCCCTCAAATCTCACGGACATCTTCAATTTATAGAATCAAAAAATCTCAACTCTAGGGACAGAAACGACCAACATAAAATTCAGATTTCTCCCCAATTTCAACAAAACCTATCCGATATATTTCAAAATCAAGTAAAGATAAAGGAATTTCACCAATTCATACCCAAATAGTACTGAAAATTCCTTAATTCACGCAAATAGTACGAAAATAGGACAACAGCAAGGATCGGGTAGTACAATAACAGAAAAATCCAAAAAAAAAAAGTGTACCCATAATGGAACAAATTGGAACGTTGTTCAAAAAAGGAAAATACACATCCTCAAAACCCAGTAACAGAGTACGAAAAATTTTGGGGGATAACGAACCGTTGATTCTTGTTGTGTGGTGGTACAAGTTGTCTAAGGGTTCTAGGACCCTGCCCATGGCATCCCATACCTTTAACGCGTTGTTCCTCCCCCAAAAATCATCGGAAAACACCAGCCATGGCAGTGTAGTGGTAGCGCCGTCATCATTTTCTCTCTTAAGAGAGAGTAAAATTTTAGGGTTAGGGGAAGTGAAAAAGAACCGCGTGAAAATAAATGTGGGGGGGGGGGGTAAAGTTTATTTTATTAAACTTCCCCTCCCCTTTTAATAGAACAATATACTCCTCCTTCATTTAAAATAATAAATAAAAACCCCCTCCATAATTTAAATCATATTAAACCATATATTAAAATACTCATTTTACTGAGTAAAAATAATTATTTAGGCGAATTAAAATTCAAAACTCGCAGATCTAAAATATTAGCTTTAAAACAAGCCCAGTATTGATATAGTTCCGGAGAATATTTAAAAATGTAAAATGCGGTCAAAATGAGCCGTAATTCATACGTCGTCTTAATTAACAATTTTCCCGAGTTAAACAGAGCGGGATACGCATTTTCTTTTTGAACTATATTTATGAAAGTAAATAACTCGTAATTTTCTTGCAATTTCAATTTTTTTTACAAAATAAAAACTAAATGTCAATTTTTGCAATTTTCTCGGGATTTTGAAATTTCAAATTTTTTTAGGGTGCCTCCTTGCTCCGTCTTTGACTCGGGAATTTTGAAAATTTTAAAATACACATCTTATGAGGTGAAAATTAGGTGTCAACCATTGCCCCTTCAGAGTTCAAGGATTGCAAGGCCATCCTTGAGCAACGAATTTTGACAAACCTAATTTTTACCGAATAATGGAAATTACAGCTCTCTTTGCGTAAAATTTCTAAAGTATGGCCGGGCCCCAGTTTCTGGGCTTCCTACATATCTCAGCTTACATGAGAATTCAGGCCGTTTGTAGTTCTGACTCTATGAGGACTATGAAATAAAGAGTTTTCTTTAAACTATCTCGAGGTGTCTCGAGATAATGATAGGAATATAGCCGATCCTCGAAACTTGAGTATCCTACATATCCCTGGCTTTGGGAATCAGGACAATTGTAGTTCGACTCGATAGCCCGAAAAGGAATGTCCCTTTATGTGGGAATCCCTTTGGCTATTTTCAGTTGAAAATCTGAATCGGAGGCGGTTTTTGAAATGGATTTATTAGTGTTGATGCTTGAAGTGATATCCAATCCCTGGTGTAGAAAGCTTGACTCTCGTACATAGTTTTTGACCGGTTGCCCAAGAAAAAGTTCCATGTATGCTCCGCATGATTTGAATCCAACTTTTGCTTCCATCTCGGTAGCTTTTAGCTCATTTCCAAATGCTGAGTCCTGCGTGTTACTCTTTCTGAAAATCTTGATTTTAATGTAGTCATACCTGAGTGGCATTTTTCGATTTTGTTGACATTGAAGTCATCCTCCAATATTATGTCCGTCTTTTTGCAAATGCTTGTCCGTCTTCTTTCTTTTCTCTTATAAGTGTGTGTTTTTCGTGTATTTTTTGAAAAAATAATCTACTTCGGATAATAATCATGATAATTTGACTGGCTCTTATACTGTCATTTTCAGATGTTTTCATTGTTCAATGATAACTTCCGTTAGGATCTGGGTCGGGCTATATCGCATTTTTGCTAAACCTACACACCCCAGTTCGGTTGTCGTTTTCATAAGCAGGATGCTACTAATGAAAATCATGTTTTCAAGTGTGGGGTCATTTTTGTTTCTTATGACATCCACCACCCCTGAAAATTTGGACTCACTTCATTTTCACATACTGTGGTGAGTGTTGCAAATCTGGTGTCGATCGCATCGTTATCCTCATACGAAGTCTGCGGTATACCGCCGTAGACTACATCACTTATAGTCAAAAATACCCAAATGTAGATCGTTCATCGTAGTGCAGTATCATATTCCTTTCATGATGACTACTAACCTCTGTGTCCAGAATTACAACATTTAGTCAGGATATTCAAGTTAACTACTGCACACTCAAGTGCGGAGCCTTTTCTCATGACTATCACTATCCCTGGACCATTTTAAATAAACTGCAGTAGCGACCGCAAATCTTGATGTAGGAATCACATTCGTATTTCAACGATTGTGGACATCAACCTCGAAATTATGCTGCATATTTTTGGCTATATATATGGATGACGACTCAGCCCCTTCGGCACATAGTCATTTAATCCATATTTTCATCTTGAGGAATGAAGCTTACCTCGATGGCAAGATTAACATCTTCCTTTTTTGACTCCGGGGAAGAATACTCGCTCGTCGACAGGGTTCACATCTTCCAAAAATGTAAGTGTAAGTGTGTACTTGTCAATTCTTAATTTTACTGTGCTTGAGGAATTTTTGAGATTCTTCTAAAAAATAGAAGCACCGCCTGTCTTTTAACCAATGTAGAAGCTTAAAAATCCAATTTCGTTCCTTTTAACCAATATATTTAATTGGGAATTTTTTTCGAGGTCCTCAAAAAATTTTGGGTGCGAAACGTAGTTTGGGGCTAAAGATTTATCTCTCTCTTGCAATTTGTTTGGATCAAGCTCGGAAAGAGGTTATCCTTTTTTATGGTCATAACGTAGTTGGGAAAAAGGCCCATAAATGGCATAAATTGATCTCATAAAGAGGAAACATCAAAACTCGGAATTATATATATATATATATATATATATATATATATATATATATACACATACATGTATATATATATATATATATATATATATATATATATGCGGAATAAGGTGCAAGCCGCCTAGGTCGCTACATATACTGTACACAAAAGAATAGAAGCCGACAAGGCTACATCATCTGACTACTACATACAACTGTCTACAGACCTCTACTGGAATAAAAGTTGTAGAAAGGACGGGACAGGGCCCCGTCATACCCATATGCATACACATCTCAAAAGGGGCATACCAAAACTGACTGTAGCTCCGGATCAAATGGAGCGTACTGACCACTGCTAGATCTAGAGGTCCTACTGAGCTGGACCACCTGTCTGTCTCCCTGTACCTGCGGGCATGAACGCAGCCCCCGAGCAACGGGGAGGGAGTCGATACGGATAATGTACCGAGTATGTAAGGCATAAGAACAATATATATATATATATACATAAGAATCATGGATAAGATCCGAACTCATAAACCGAAATGACCGACGATCGCATGTACTTGTATGAACTAGTATCCGCCTAAATCCGCATAAATCTGCGAATCGACAATGCCTCTCGTGGGCACATAGTATGCATGCTCATACCTATCAATGATGGTCGTGCATCTATATAAGTGTGTATATAACGCCTGATATGCGTGCGTATATAACGCCTGTAAGCCTCTATGGCATCTCGTCATATCATATTGGCTCCTCTGTGGCCATAATCAATATCATCATTATAGTAGTAATGCGTATATAACGCCTATATCTCTTCTCATACTTTACATATATTAATATTCGCGTATATAATATATGTGTGCGTATATAACGCCTTCTAGTCACGGGTCAATGTACATAAATATATAATGAATGTAATGCATGAATAAAAACCGTATGCACGTAATCGGCTACATAAGACTGGACCCATGAATAGAAGGATTACTCATAAATGGGGTACATGAACATCAAAGACTGAAGTACTTCTAATGCTTCTAAGAGTAGAGTAATATGGAAGCTCGCTTACTCGCTTGTTGGATCATATCATAGGATCATGCCAAAAGAAGAAAAGAATGACCTTAACATACCTGGAAGTATACTCAATCGTCCAACTTCTACCTCTCGAACTTGCAAGTCTACAATTAAGATAACATAGGGCTTAATTAGGCTATTTACTTCGCTTACTAACCATCCTCAAATACGTATAAAGCTCAACGAACTATAGACAATAATTTCCTTTGTAAGCTTACAACTCTCCAACTTCTCATTCGATCCCACATCAACTACAATACTCATACCAACACACACACACACACACACACACACACACACACACACACACACACACACACACACACACACACACACACACATATATATATATATATATATATATATATATATCAAAATATACGTAAACCCATTTCCAATCATCTCTTAAAATAACCCTATATCACTACATTGCCCTTCATCAACTTAACACTTCCACAATTACCTTCTCTTCACTTAACATCACTAAAACTCTTGATAACCAACTTAAATATAAGGGTAGAAATCATTTACATACCTTGAGGGGTCAAGAATCCCAAGAATCACTTCAACTTCAACTCCCTAAACTTCACAACTTGAAGAAACCCTAGAAGCAACCTTCTTCTTCACCATCTCGGGTTTACGGGGTCCGGGTCTTGTCAAATCTTCACTAATATGATGAAAAATATTGGGAGAGAATATATTAGTTCTTTTTTTATTTTTGGAAGGAGAAAAATATGAAATAGGGTCGTGGACCACCTATTTATACTTGGAAGCCAAAAAGACTACAGCGTCCGGTTCGACGGCCCGTCGACGAGCGGGTCGACGGCCCGTCGATTTGTCGATGGTCCGTCGACCTGCGCCTGCAGATGCAAGGCTGCGAGATCCCATCAACGCAGCACGTCGACGGTCCATCGAATATGTTGATGACCCGTCGACGATGACTGGTGTCCCATTAGATTTTTCTCGATTTAGTTCGATCGCGTCGATTCGATTCGTTCAACTTTTAACTCTATAAATTGCCAGAAATATCTGCAGGTACCCTCGTACACGGGGTAAGACATTTTCTACCTCCAAACTCGGGCTCGGGTCTCTATTCCAAGGGCATACCCGACTAGGAAACCATAGGTTCTACCACTACGAACACGAGGGGTGTAACATTCTCTCCCCCTTAGGAACATTCGTCCTCGAATGTTCGAACAATCCCGGGTTATAAAAATTTTGAGAGTTTCCCCTGTACTTATACCAATCCATCCTGCACGCAACAACCCAAAATAATGCCACACAGGGCCACATACTATAACACACAATACCATGGCCTCACACGACCAATCACGATAACTGAAATGAAATAATACCTGGGGGCGATGATGATGCCTCTCGATCGAACCTCCCGTATCGCTGGGAACAAATGCGGGTACTCGTCTTCATTGCCTCTTCCGCTTCCCAAGTCACTTCCTCAACATTCTTATTCCTCCACAAGACTTTAACGAGGCTACATCCTTGGTCCGCAACCGACGGACCTGTCTGTCCAATATAGCCACTGGAACTTCTTCGTATGATAATAACTCGGTCACCGGATGTCATTCATTGGTACCACTCTTGAAGGATCTCCGATACACTTACGAAGCATAGATACATGAAATACCGGATGTACCGACTCTAACTCAGAAGGCAATTCTAGCTCATATGCCACCGTACCCACTATACGAATGATCTTATATGGCCCAATATATCGAGGGCTCAACTTACCCTTCTTGCCAAACCTCATCACTCCCTTCATAGGCGAAACTTTCAGGAACACCCAATCGCCTATCTCGAACTCTAGCTTACGTCGCCGATTATCCGCATAGGATTTTCGTCGACTCTGAGTCGTTAGCAACCTCTCTCTAATCACTTTCACCTTATCAACCGCTTGCTGAATTAAGTCTGGGCCTACTAACTGATTCTCCCCGACATCGAACCACCCTATGGGCGATCTACATCTCCGCCCATATAAGGCCTCATAAGGAGCCATCGAATACCGGAATGGTAATTGTTGTTATATGCAAACTCGATAAGAGGCAAATGATCATCCCAACTGCCTTGAAAGTCAAGTACACAAGCTCTAAGCATATCCTCAAGGGTCTGTATAGTACGCTCTGCTTGTCCATCTGTCTGGGGGTGAAATGCAGTACTAAGACTCACCTGAGTCCCCAATCCCTACTGAAAAGACTTCCAGAATTTGGCTGTGAACTGTGCTCCCCTATCTGAAATAATGGTTGTAGGAACACCGTGAAGTCGTACAATCTCCTTAAGATAAAGCTTTGCTAATCTGCAGCTGCATAAGTAGTTCTGACAGGCAAAAAATGAGCCGACTTTGTAAGCCTATCAACTATGACCCATATCGAATCACACTTCCGCCGAGTACGGGGCAACCCTGTAATAAAGTCCATATTAATTACCTCCCACTTCCATGTCGGAATCTCCATAGCCTGCAATAGACCTCCGGGCTTCTGGTGCTCTATTTTGACCTGCTGACAATTTGACACCGAGCGACAAATTTCGCTATATCTCTCTTCATACCATCCCACCAATAAACTTCCTTGAGATCATGGTACATCTTTGTTGAGCCTGGATGAATAGAATAGCGGGAGTAATGTGCCTCTCCCATAACCTGCTGACGGAGCCCTGCAACATTAGGGACACATAATCTACCTCGATACCTGAGTACTCCATCACCTGTGATCACAAAGGGTGTCTTTTCTTTCTGAGGTGTTGTATCTCGGTAATGAACTAAAACAGGATCCTCATACTGACGCTCCTTTATCTCTACTACCAAGGATGATACCGCTGTGTCTTGAACAGTAACTCCTGCATCACCCGAATCTATCAATCGAACTCCGAGGCTAGCCAATCGATGAACCTCACGGACCATTTCTTTCTCTCTCCGGCGACACGTGTGACAAGCTACCCATAGATTTACGACTGAGGGCATCGGCTACTACATTAGCCTTCCCGGGATGGTACAAAATATCCACATCATAGTCTTTTAACCTCTCCAACCATCGCCTCTGACGCAAGTTCAAGTCCTTCTGCTTAAAGATGTACTGGAGACTCTTATGATCAATATAGATATCAACATGGACACCGTATAAGTAGTGCCTCCATATCTTCAAGGCATGAATCACTGCCGCTAACTCAAGATCATGGGTTGGATAATTCTTCTCGTGCTTCTTCAACTGTCTAGAAGCATAAGCGACAACTTTACCGTGCTGCATCAACACACAGCCCAATCCAACACCTGAAGCATCACAATATACCACATAGCCATCTGCTCCTTCTGGAAGAGTCAAAACTGGTGCTGAAGTTAACTTATCCTTCAACGTCTGAAAACTCGCTCACAAGAATCCGTCCATTGGAACTTAGCCGATTTTCGAGTCAATTTGGTCAATGGGGCTGAAAGAGAGGAAAATCCTTCTACAAACCTCCTATAATAACCTGCCAAGCCCAAGAAACTACGTATCTCCGTTGGTGCCGTGGGCCTTGGCCAATTCTTCAAAGCCTCAATCTTCTGGGCATCCACTCTAATGCCTTCCTCCGAAATAATGTGACCCAGAAAAGCCACAGAGTTCAACCAGAACTCACACTTAGAAAACTTGGCATACCACTCTTTACCTCGAAGAATTCCAAGCACTGTCCGCAGATGTTCTGCATGATCGGCCTCTGACGGCGAATAAACCAGAATATCATCTATGAACACAATCACGAACAAATCTAGAAAGGGCCTGAATACACGATTCATCAAATCCATGAATACAACTGGGGCATTAGTTAGCCCGAACGACATAACACGAAACTCATAGTGGCCATATCTAGTCCGGAATGCCGTCTTCGGAATGTCCTCTTCCTTGACCCTGACCTGGTGATATCCTGATCTCAAGTCTATCTTCGAGAAATATTTAGCGCCTTGCAACTGATCGAATAAATCATCGATCCTCGGGAGCGGATACTTATTCTTTACAGTCACTTTATTCAATTGCCTATAATCAATACACATTCGCAAAGAGCCATCCTTCTTTCTTACAAATAACACCGGCGCTCCCCACGGTGATGTACTAGGCCTGATAAAGCCCTTCTCGAGCAAATCTTTCAACTGCTCCTTCAATTCTTTCAACTCCGCAGGTGCCATCCTATAAGGAGGGATAGATATTGGCTGAGTGTCTGGCAATAGGTCAATAGCAAAATCAATCTCCCCTCTCGGGGGAATGCCCGGAGCTCATCCGGAAATACTTCGGGAACTCATTAACCACAGAACAGATCAAGAGTCGGCGACGACTCGCTTGCACATCTTGAACTCGAACTAGGTGAAAAATATACCCTTTTTCGATCATCTTTCTCGCCTTAAGGTAGGAAATAAACCTACCTCTAGGCGAAGCAGCATTGCCCTTCCACTCTAGGATTGGCTCGCCTGGAAACTGGAATCGAACCATCTTTGCTCTACAATCAACATTAGCATAACAAGAAGCCAACCAGTCCATGCCCATAATAACATCAAAATCAATCATATCTAACTCAATTAGATCTGCTACGGTATGGCGGTCACAAACTATAACAACACAGTCTCGGTATACCCGCCTAGCTATAACCGGATCACCAACTGGCGTAGACACCTCAAAAGGTTTAATCAACTCGGGCTCTATCCCAAACTTGCCGGCAACAAAGGGCGTAACATATGATAAAGTGGAACCTGGATCAATCAGTGCATAAACATCATGGGAGGAAACTGATAATATACCTGTAACAACATCGGGAGACGTCTCGCGGTCCTGTCTACCAGCCAATGCATACACGCGGTGCTGAGGACCGCTCGAGCTGGATGCTCCACTCCTCCCCCTACCTCGCCCTGCTGGCGTCTGAAAAACTTGCCCTGAAGGGCGCACTGCAGAAGATGAGCCAGCCACAGACCCTGTAGGCTGAACCATACCTGAACCAACCCCCATCGGGCACTCCCTCATCCTGTGGCCTGGCTGTCCACAAGCATAGCAAACATCTAAACCCAACCGACACTGACCTGCATGTAACTTGCCACACTGGGTACATCGCGGCAAAGGGGGCCTCATCTGGCCTGACTCTGGTCGGTACTGAGAGCCTGACGCTCTAGAACTCTGGCCCGCTCCGGAATAAGAAGACCGGTCAAACCTCGAACCTGGAAACCGCGGAGGTGCACTCCCTGCCGGCTGATAAGAATACCTGGGATGTTGCTGTCTCTGTCCTCCCCTGAACTCACTAACCATATCAAAAGATCTAGCCCTCTTACCACGGCTCCGGTCACGCTCACGCTCTATCCTCCGCTGGCGTTTACGATCCTCCAAATTCTGTGCATACGCCTGTATACGGGAGATGTCCATGCCTGGCTGTAGTGCAGTAGTCGTGCACTCATCTATCAAGTGTGGCCCTAGACCGGCCACAAAGCGATGAACTCTATCCTCCATCTCAGCCACCATGATGGGGCATATCTAGCCAAGGAATCGAAGTGTACACAATACTCTTGCACATTCATACTGCCCTGCTCAATACGTAGGAACCTATCTGCTCGGGCCCGTCGGACCTCTGGAGGTAAATAATGGCGAAGAAAAGCATCTGAGAACTCTCGCCACACAGCTGGAGGGGCATTTTCTCCCCTAGATAACTCCCATGCCTGATACCACTGTATCGAAATATCCCGGAGTCTATATGAAGCCAACTCCACTGACTCAACCTCATCCGCGTGCATAACCCTCAAAGTCCTCTGCATACCATCAATGAAATCTTGGGGGTCCATATTTTGCTTTACCATAGAAAACTCGGGAGGACCTAACCCAAGGAAGGTCTTAACCCTCGAACTACTAGCCCTGTCTGCTGGGTCAACACCAACTCCCTGCCGCTGTGCCTGGGCGGCTACTAATCTGGTCAACAACCGTACAACATCCCGTACATCCTGGCCCTCTGCATCCGGCTGAGGAACTGGGGCCCGGTGGCCGGAGGCGGGGTATGCGATGTCTCGACGCCCCTCACTCGAATCTCATCCGGGCCCTCGTGGCCGTCGAGTACGACTAGTGGCCTCACCGGCCGCTCTCTCTTGCCCTTTCCGGGCGCCGTAGCTTTCTTGCGGGGCATCGCTGAAATCGAACAATTCATCAGAAGCGAACGCTTAACACAGGCTCTATCGCACAATCTAAGAGAGAAAGAATGACATCATCCTAAATGTCCTGTAGCCTCCCGTTTATAAGTGTGGTGCACAACACGCCCATAAACAAGACTCTACTAGACACGGTCTGTAGACAACCCTAGGACGAAACTGCTCTGATACCACTTTTGTCACGACCCAAACCGATGAGCCGTGACGGGAGTTTGACCTCTAGCGACCAAACACCCCTAAACTCGTATCTGAAATATACTGAACATTAAAGCCCCATAAATGGCATAAACTGATCTCATAGGAGGGAAACATCGTAACTCGTATATATATATATATATATATATATATATATATATATATATATATATATATATATATATATATATATATATATATATATACCGTACACAAAAGAATAGAAGCCGACAAGGCTACATCATCCGACTACTACATACAATCGTCTACGTACCTCTACTGGAATAAAAGCTGTAGAAGGGACGGGACAGGGCCCGTCATACCCATATGTACACATTCAAAAAGGGGCATACCAAAACTGACTGTAGCTCTGGATCAAATGGAGCGTACTGACCACTGCTAGATCTAGAGGTCCTACTGAGCTGGACCACCTGTTTGTCTCCCTGTACCTGCGGGCATGAACGCAGCCCCCCGAGCAACGGGGAGTCAGTACGGATAATGTACCGAGTATGTAAGGCATAAGAACATATATATATATATATATACATAAGAATCATGGATAAGATCTGAACTCATAAACTGAAATGACTGACTGCATGTACTTGTATGAACTAGTATCTGCCTAAATCTGCATAAATCTGCGTAACTGACAATGCCTCTGTGGGCACATAATATGCATGCTCATACCTATCAATGATGGTCGTGCATCTATATGAGTGCGTATATAACGCCTGATGTATGTGCGTATATAACGCCTGTAAGCCTCTATGGCATCTCGTCATATCATATTGGCTCCTCTGTGGCCATAATCAATATCATCATCATAGTAGTAATGCGTATATAACGCCTATATCTCTTCTCATACTTTACATATATCTAATATTCGCGTATATAACGCCTGATATGTGTGCGTATATAACGCCTTCTAGTCACGGGTCAATGTACATAAATATATAATGAATGTAATGCATGAATAAACTATATGCACAGAACTGGCTACATAAGACTGGACCCATGAACAGAAGGATTACTCATAAATGGGGTACATGAACATCAAAGATTGAAGTACTTCTAATGCTTCTAAGAGTAGAGTAATATGGAAGCTCGCTTACTCGCTTGTTGGATCATATCATAGGATCATGCCAAAAGAAGAAAAGAATGACCTTAACATACCCTTGGAAGTATACTCAATCGTCCAACTTCTACCTCTCGAACTTGCAAGTCTACAATTAAGATAACATAGGGCTTAATTAGGCTATTTACTTCGCTTACTAACCATCCTCAAATACGTATAAAGCTCAACGAACTATAGACAATAATTTCCTTTGTAAGCTTACAACTCTCCAACTTCTCATTCGATCCCACATCAACTACAATACTCACATCAACAATGACAACACACACACACACACACACACACATATATATATATATATATATATATATATATATATATATATATATATATATATATATATACGTAAACCCCATTTCCAGTCATCTCTTAAAATAACCCTATATCACTACCTTGCCCTTCATCAACTTAACATTTCCACAATTACCTTCTCTTCTCTTAAATCACTAAAACTCTTGATAACCCACTTAAATATAAGGGTAGAAATCATTTACATACCTTGAGGGGTCAAGAATCCCAAGAATCACTTCAACTTCAACTCCCTAAACTTCACAACTTGAAGAAACCCTAGAAGCAACCTTCTTCTTCACCATCTCGGGTTTACGGGGTCCGGGTCTTGTCAAATCTTCACTAATATGATGGAAAATATTGGGAGAGAATATATTAGGGTTTTTTGATTGGATAGAAGGAAAAATATGAAATAGGATCGTGGACCACCTATTTATACTTAGAAGCCAAAAAGGCTACGCCGGGTTCGACGAGCGGGTCGATGGCCCGCCGCCGTCGACTTGTCGACGGCCCGTCGACTTGGCTATGGGATCGACCTATCGCGCGACGTCCATCGATGCATGTTGGCGACGCGGGATCCCTATCGACGCCGCACGTCGACGGTCCGTCGAACATGTCGACGACCCGTCGACGATGACCCTCGTGTAAGGGGTGCACTTCCTACCTCCAAACTTTTTCGGATCTCTATTCAGGATATACGTCGATTTGATTAGGTTCAACTTCTAACTCTATAAATTGCCCACTCTTGACCATATCTGCCGGTACCCTCGTACACGGGGCATAAGACATTTTCAAACCTCTTTGCATTTTTTTTTTGAAAACAAACATGCAAAGCACTCTGACTCGGCAGCACTCCGGAGGAAATGGAGCTCGTCAATGTCGGGAACATCTTCGCTAACATCACCTACTCATCTGTATATACCGCGCGCGGCATGAAACGCCCCCGAAGAAAGCGGGGGACGGGAATATGTATCGAGCATGTAAAGAGATGACATACGTAAAACGAAGTCATAACCGAATAAGGAGTTTTTGTAACGTGAGCACAATAGCCGAATACCAAAGTGCTTATATCGACATACAAATCATACCTAAGAGATACAAAAGACAATTATGATAATCGTAATGCCAAAATGCTTCGTTTTCTTTTGAAAACATTCCTCATACATACGGAAAATCAAACACATGTTGATCGACATTAACCGAATGCCGAGGAACGTACGGCCCGATCCATAAATAATACGATAATGCCGAGGAACGTACGGCCCAAACTATATATAATATAATAATGCCGAGGAACGTACGGCCCGATCCACATATAATATAATAGTCATTAACATACCGTTATTAGTGAGGGACTCTTAAATCAAATCATATCGTCATATTATCACATATCATATCACATATCATATCGTATCATCGATCATCACATATCATATCATATCACATACGGTCCGTAATGGGACCCGGCGGACGTAACGTGGTCGCCACTCCATCGTGGCGCCACAACACATCATACTTCGAATATTGTATACCTTCGAACATCATACTCCGTATCACATCATATATCATATCACATCATACTTGAATCACATCATACTAGAATAGTGCGCACGATAATATACCGGCCCGGACTCGGCGAAAGAGGTAATAAAAGAATGTAGTGGTAATCGTAGGAAATCATATGCAATGCCAAACATTCACAAAGAGTCAATAGAGTAATCAAAACGGATTGTTATTTATAAGCCGAAATAGTAGTCAAATCAGATTTTCTTCCGAATATCACTCGGGAACATATCAAACCGTTAATTCTAAACCATAGTCACGTATCAAAATCATGTGCATAAAAATCCTTATTTGATGACTCAACCGATAAATAAGTAATCATACTCGAGGGTCGGAAAGATAGTCATATTAAATCCTTTCAAAAATAGGTCGTTAGAACCAAACATAGAAGGTCGCGGGACCCACGGACGAGCGTCAACCCAATCCGGGCCCGCCTATGAAAATCAAGGTCATTACTCGTCATGAAATCATTTGCGAAGATATCAAAGCGATTCGAGCCCTTTATGATATTACGGCGTTCGTAGTTTCTTAATCGTTTAGGAACAAAACTCTTTTGAAAACAAAACTTTTATGCAACTTTTGAAATTTAGTCATACAAAAGACATAAGGACCATAATTCGACTACATTAATAATACGAATATCAAGAACAATTAAGAATCGTTTACGAGCTTATCAAAGCAATCCGGTTCTGTCCATGAAAGTTACGGACATTTTTAGACATAAGATCCTTTCGGAACAAACCGTTTACACAGCATTTCAAATCCAATCATATCAAAGACATACGGATCATAGCTTGACCATATTAAGGATGCCAACATCACAAAGAAAATATGAATCATAAACATGTTCGGATTTTACGAATAGAATTACCCCCGAAGCTCATAACATATCATAGCTTAGCCACATCTAAGACATGCCAAAAGAAGGAAAGGTAAGCTTTACATACCTTGATTGCTTCCTAAGCTAATCCAAACTCAAGTCTCGGCTTCTCAAAATCTACAACACGTCATTAGACACCAAACATTAGTCATAGGCACCTCGGAATCCCATTTTAAGCTCACACTTTATTTACAGAAATTGGGCAAAAGATTTCCCCTGTAAATTCAACACCCCGAGAATTTAACTCGGCCAATTCTTCAACAACAATACCAATAACCATATAAAGAACATCAATAACCAATTCAAAATGCATTCGAACATTAATAATTCTTCTCCACATATTCCAACAACTTTCCAATTGTTCATTACAATTACATACTTACAAACCAATATACAATCAAACTAACACTAATGCTCACCTATTCAATTACCAATCGACAAGCCATTCAACCAATGTTCAAGAACTCTTTAAACAATTCACACAATATTTCCAACAATCCAACAAATGCTCCAATTCACCCGAAAACTGTCCCAAACCCGAGAACCACTTCCATAACACATTCCTAACTTCCGAATCAGGATTTACACCAACAATTCACACTCTAACAATGTCATTCTCATAAGTATAGGAATTACATTAAATGCACATAATCCTCCAAATCAGCCCATAACAATTACAACATCAATCTTGAGTCATTAAACTCTTATCGTCAACATAGAATTCACAACGACAACAACCAAAACACTAAAGAGAATTAATCCATTCTTTGTCATGTAACATGACCTATATTCGGCCACCACCACACATACATATATTGATGATTCTCATCCATTTCAACACACTACAACAATTAAACATGCTACATAGAATTAATTCATCACTTCAACACTATATCACATGCACACGGCCACAACATCAACACCACCCTTTCATGAATTTCATTCATTTCCATATTCCACAACATACACAAACCATGCATAACATATTGAAAAGAGGATTAAAACTCACCTTTTTCACTTTGTTCTTCAACTTGGCTAGGGTTGGGAATTGCATGAACAAGGGATTTGTTTGCTCCAACAATCACTCCATGTTGTTTAGGACCTTCCAAATAGTGGAACTCCTAGAAGAAAATAATTTTCCATGGTTAATTTTTGGGCCTCAATTTTTGCCCACCTTGGCCGAACCATGGCCCTTTGTTCATCCAAGGTTCTCTTTTTTTCTAAGTGTGGAAATGAGAAAGATGACCTCTTGGTCATCTTTTATGCTATCACATGAATTATACAAGTGTCCATGGCCCACACATGGGTTGGACCAATTAAATTTGGCCACAAAATGTGTGGGGCCCACTTCCAAGTCACATGGCCAACATGGCTATTTTCCAATAATTGCCAACTTTCCAATATTTCACTTTTAACCCCAAATTTTCCAAAATATTCCATGCCAACAAATTCATGAACAAATTATGTCTCAAGACAAAATCGAAGGTAAAAAGTCCCGACTTTGTATCCCGGAATGGTTTTGTCCCTAACTTATCATAGTTAATCCGGATTGTCCCAATGTACAAAATACGGGATATAACAACAACAATCATTCTCTTTTCATCTATCGGAGCCAGTTGCTCATACCTTTTGCAGATCCATTCTGCATCGTCCAACTCAGGTTCTTATATTATTCGAAGTGAAGGGATTTCTACTTCTACTGGTAAACTTGAACTATTCAAAATACACCAACAAGTACGGAGTGGCCCCAGTTGAAGTTCTGGCAATAGTGCGATACTCCAGTAATGCATATGGCAGTTGTTCATGCAAATCTTTGTAGTTATCAATCATCCTCCTGAGGATCTTCTTAATGTTTTTGTTGGCGGCCTCTACAATCCCATTCATTTATGGCTGGTACGTTGTTCAAGTTAGCCTGATTGTCTATTATGATTGATTCTAGGATACCAAATCGGCATATGATGTTATTGCATACAAAATTCGCGACTACTTTCTTTGTCAATGATGCATAAGATGCCCCTTCTACCCACTTGGTGAAGTAGTATATGGCGACCAAGATGAAACGGTGTGCAGCTGGCTCAATTGGTCCTACGCCATCCATGCCCCAAGCGACGAATAGCCAAGGCGATGTTATAGCATTCAGTTCTGTTGGAGGAACCTTTATCAAGTCTCCATGAATTTGACACTTGTGGCATTTTTGGAGAATTTACTACAATCGTTATCCATGGTCATCTAATAATAACCTGTTCTTAAGATTTTCTTTGCTAGTACGAACGAATTCATGTGGGGCCCGTAGGTTCTAGGATGTACTTCTTCAATCAATCTTGTGACTTCAATGGAGTCAACATATCTAAGTAATCCTAAATCCGGGGTTCTTTTGTACATAACATTCTTGTTGAGAAAGAAACCATTCGCCAACTTCCTGATAGTTTTCTTCTGATTGATGGTGATTCCTTCGGGATATTCTCCTTTCTCCAGGAACATTTTAATGTCAACATACGAAGGTTTTCCATCAGTCTCTGCTTCCAGAAAAGCACAGTGAGCCGGTCGATCTCTAATTTCAATTTTGACAAGATCAATGTATGTACTGTCAAGATGCCGAATCATGGACACTATTGTTGCCAATGCATCAACAAACTCATTCTGGGTTCTTGGTATGTGTTTGAACTTGACCTCTTGGAAATGATCTGCTAATCTTTGCACAAGTCCGACATACTATATGATCTTCTCCTTTTTGGTGGCCCATTCTCCTCGAACCTGATGAATCAACAAATCCGAGTCGTCAATTACCTGAAGATCTCTCACATCCATGTCGAGGGCTAAACGTAGACCAAAGATACATGATTTTTATTCAGCCATGTTGTTGGTGCAACTAAAGTTCAATTTGGCGGCAACTAGATAATATTGTCCTGACTCTGAAACCAAAACGGCCCCGATTCCTAATCCTTTAAAGTTGACCGCTCCATCAAAGTATACTTTCCAGCCTAAGTCATCTTCATTTTCTTCACCCTTAATGGCCATTACTTCTTCATTTGGGAAGTAAGTCCATAAAGGTATAGGATTGTCATATACTGGGCTTCCTGCCATTAAATCTGCTAATGTTTGCCCCTTAACTTCTTTCTATGCAACGTATTGAATGTCGAACTCACTTAATAGCATTTTACATTTGGCCAACTTCCCTATCAGCATAGGCTAGCAAAAGATGTACCTTAGGGGGTCTATTCTTGAGATCAGATGAGTTGTGTATGCAGCCATATAATGTCTTAATTTTCGAGACACCTAGGTTAGAGCGCAACACGTCTTATCCACCAAGGAATAGCTGGATTCATAGGGTGTGAACTTCTTACTGATGTAATAGATGGCTCTTTTTTTCTTGCCTGTTTTGTTATTTTGTGCCAACATGCACCCAAAAGCATTTTCTAATACTGACATGTACAGCAGCAAAGGACTTTCCGGCCTTGGCGGGACCAAAACGGATGGATTTGATAGGTATCTTGTCACGACCCGACTAAGGGGCCATGACGGGTACTCGGAGTCGATTACCGAGCACCTCTCGCGAGGCTAATCGTCATACTCAACCGAACATATATATATATATATATATATATATATATATATATATATATATATATATATATATATATATATATAACCTCCGAAGCAATATATATCTATATACATAAGCCCTCACGGCTACAAAAATGATATATAAAAGTACAATGTAGTCATCATGGGACAGCTATTACCCATACGTACGTATCTACGAGCTTCTACTAGAGTACTAGATATAAAGACGGGACAGGACCCCGTCGTGCCCAAATATATACATAAAAGAATACGATCATAAATAGCACCTCCAGAATAGTGGAGTGCTCCTGTGAATCCGCTGACAAGCTCCTACGGATCTGTACCGTCTCCCTGTCTACCTGTGGGCATGAACACAACGTCCAAAAAGAAAGGACGTCAGCACGAACATTGTACTGAGCATGTAAGGCATGAATAATACTAGCATAATAAATAAATCATGAAACATGAAATGAAGATATAACCTGTTTATCCTTTAAAAGAAAACACATGTCATACATATCACATATACCATCAGTGTTAACCCGCGTCCGGGTAACCATCGCACGCCGCCCACTAGTGGTGTCATGTCCGGCCCTCTAGGCACGGTGTAATCATTTGCGGCCGGCCTTCACGGTGACATGTCCGGCCATCTAGGCATGGTGTAATCGTATGCAGCCTACTTTCGCGGTGACATGTCTGGCCATCTAGACACGGTGTAATCTCATCATCATATACTTATCATAAAGCATGCACTAGTGCTCAAAGATAATCTATAACTATATCGGGGTGACGTAAGGTCGAGAACCCCCAATTCCATTATAGAGTAATCATAATCATCATACCTCGCCTTGAAGGAACTAGCATAATAAGGTGGGTTTAGCAACAATGAATAACATCAAAGGATCGTATAGGGGTCATTAGCTTCATGGAAATATCATATCATAAGCTTTTGGCTTAGACTCATCATCATCATTATCATACCCATGACATATCTCGTATCTTTTTCTCATAAGAAGCTCTTTATAAACATTGACTCATATTTTCCGGAATGTAAGAAGGTCATGGAATAATAAAGGAAGTCATGTCAAAGGAATCATGCCTTAGAATAGAAGGGACTAGCCTTACATACCTTTACGTTTTGCTAACTTTATCACTTGAATGCTTCCCTCCATTATTCCCGTTTCTACATTCAAGAGAGTTCGTACTAAAATTAGATAATCGAAAATATACTTAAGCTTAAGCTAGAGCTAATGAAAATTGGGTAACGTCTCCTTTATTGCGATGACTTCTTCCACGTAATAAGCAACTCCCAACATCAATAACAACACCCATAATATTTTAATCAATAGCTTCATCAAGCTAGACATTATTAAATCCTCTTCATTACGCTAGACATTATTAAATCCTCAACATTCCCTATCAAAGCCCTTCATAACTGTAGTTATGGCACCATACCGTATCCACCCTCATACAAGGCCTCCATAACATCTTTAATACTATTCATAGCAAGGTTATACTCATTACCTATCAAGAACTATGATTCAAGAACATTACTAATTTCATGTTTGTACTCCATATTCTCCTCCCTTCCACAATCCAAGTCTTTCAACCTCTCAATACTCTTAACAACATGAATTGAACATAGAAATCACCTTGGATGATGTAGGATTGACTTTAGATTAAAATACTCCACTTGAAGAAAATCCTACTTCAACACAAAAGGGTGTCTTGATCTTCACAAACCCTAGTGAGCATTCTTGCACTAGATTCTACAAATTCTTAGTGATTACTCCTTAATTTCCCTTGGATGTATAATAATATAATGAGAGAATTTTTCTAGAACCTTCAAGACTTGGAGAGAAAATAAAATCTGAAATTTTGGGGTATGACTCGTCTATTTATAGCTGGAATTGGAATGTTCCAGATAAGCGGTTCGATGAGCGGGTCGACGGTCACGTCGACGTGTCGACGGTCCATCGACTTGATCTGTCAACCTGTTTCTGTAGATCAGAAGTTGCAAAGCCATATTAACAGCGGCGATCGAAGGTCCGTCGATATGTCGACGGTCCGTCGATATGTCGACGTGTCTCGTCGATCAGTTTTTGCCGGTTAGAATTCTCTGAACATAATGATGGTGCACGTTGACGGCCCATCGACATGGTCGATGATCCGTCGATAGTGTCTGGTGTCTGCAGATTTCCCTGAATCTGCTCAGCCTGTGTCGGTTCAATCCGTTCAACTTCTAATCCTGTAATATACCTAGAATACCTGCTAGTACCTCCATGCACGGGGTAAGATACTTATCATGTCACGACCTAACCCCGTAGGCCATGACTAGTGTCCGAATTGGACACTCGTACGCACTTAACACTCAAAATTAGCATATTAAC
>NC_081347.1:45405484-45430248 GCF_029784015.1 Lycium ferocissimum | reverse complement strand
AAAGCATCCACAAATTCCTGCCAAACCGGGGGAGATGCATTTTCCTTTCTCGAAGATATCCAGTTATTATACCAAAGGACCGCTACATCCCGGAGTCTGTAAGATGCCAACTCTACAGATTCAGTATCGGAGGCATGAATAATTCTCAACGTTCTCAGCATCTCATCAATAAAACCTTGTGGGTCTTCATCCGGCTTTGACCCGAAAAACACTTGAGGATTTAAACTCATGAAATCATGGGCTCTAGCACTAGTCGCCCTGTCACCTGGACCCGTACTCTGCCTCTGTGCCTGAGCGGTAACTAGTTGGGTCAATAGCTGAATAGCTTCGGTCATTTGTTGACCCGAAGCGCCCGGTGGAGGAACTGGAGGCATAGGAGCCGGAGCTGAAGCCCCCTCTTGTTCTTCTAGGATAGGTGGAGTGTGAGAGGTATTGGATGGAGCCTCATTATTAGATTCACCTTCTTCTATATTTGTTGGAGGCTCCTTTTCCATCCGCCTTTCTGGCGTAGCCTTGCCCCTCTGGGCGGCTGTAGCTTTTCTCTTGGGCGGCATCACTGAAATCATAACGCACAATTAGGGAGGATAAAATCTTATAACATGGCTCTATGGCACGATCTAGTAAGAAGAAGAATGACCAATTTGTCACACCCTAATTTTCGATAGGGCATGATGGGCACCCGACCCTTACTTAGGGCCGAGCGAACTCGCCCCCACTCGTCATACTCATAATCATACTGGGCCCGCAAAACATGACACAAGCAGATAATGATTTTTTTTTTTTTGAAAACAAACATTCCTTTCATCTTTGTCAAATCAAATAAAGCTAGCATCGTATGAAATCTGTAAACATATGAAGTTCGTAACATAATGCAATAATACATCGGCTTACATAGCCGCTTATAAAACCGACATATCATACACACGACACCGTTCGCAAAGTCTCTACCATAACTTCGTACACCATACAAAAGCACTCGACTCCTAAAGACCGAGGAAATGGAGCTCGCCAATCCAATGAACATCTTCTGCTAACATCACCTACTCATCTGTATATACCGCGCGGCATGAAACGCAGCCCCCGAAGAAAGGGGGTCAAGACGAATATGTACTGAGCATGTAAAGCATGACATACAGAAAACGAAGTCATAACCGAATAAGGAGTACAGAACGTGAGCACAATAGCCAGAATACCAAAGTGCTTACATCTGACATACAAATCATACCTAAGAGATACAAAAGACAATTATGATAATCAGAATGCCAAAATGCTTCGCTTTCTTTTGAAAAACATTTCTTCATACATACGAAAAATCAAACACATCATATTTAGCCGACATTAACCGAATGCCGAGGAACGTACGGCCCGATCCATAAATAATACGATAATGCCGAGTAACGTACGGCCCGATCCATATATAATATAATAATGCCGAGGAACGTACGGCCCGATCCACATATAATATAATAGTTATAAACATACCGTACCCAGCCCTCTAGTGAGGGACTCGGTAAATCAAATCATATCGTCCTATTATCACATATCATATCACATATCATATCGTATCATCAGATCATCACATACCATATCATATCACATACGGTCCGTAATGGGACCCGACGGACAACGTAACGTGGTCGCCACTCCATCCGGGTGCCACAACACATCATACTTCAGAATATTGTATACCTCCGAACACATCATACTCCGTATCACATCATATATCATATCACATCATACTTCAGAAAACACATCATACTTCGGAATCACATCATACTTCGAAATAGTGCGCAAGATAATATACCGGCCCGGGACTCGACGAAAGAGGTAATAACAGAATGCACGAGCAGAATCATAGGAAATCATATGCAATGCCACACATTCACAAAGACTCAATAGATTAATCAAAACGGATTGTTATTTATAAGCCGAAACAGTAGTCAAATCAGATTTTCTTCCGAATATCACTCGGGAACATATCAAACCGAACTTCAGAAACCATAGTCACGTATCAAAATCATGTGCATAAAAATCCTTATTTCAGACTCAACCGATAAATAAGTAATCATACTCGAGGGTCGGAAAGATAGTCATATTAAATCCTTTCAAAAATAGGTCGTTAGAACCAAACATAGAAGGTTGCGGGACCCACGGACGAGCGTCAACCCAATCTGGGCCCGCCTATGAAAATCAAGGTCATTACTCGTCATGAAATCATTTGCGAAGATATCAAAGCGATTCGAGCCCTTTCTTGAAAGTTACGGGCGTTTGTAGTTTCGGAATCGTTTAGGAACAAAACTCTTTTGAAAACAAAACTTTTATGCAACTTTTGAAATTTAGTCATACAAAAGACATAAGGACCATAATTCGACTACATTAATAATACGAATATCAAGAACAATTAAGAATCGTTTACGAGCTTATCAAAGCAATCCGGTTCTCGTCCATGAAAGTTACGGACATTTTTAGACATAAGATCCTTTCGGAACAAACCGTTTACACAGCATTTCAAATCCAATCATATCAAAGACATACGGATCATAGCTTGACCATATTAAGGATTCCAACATCACAAAGCAAATATGAATCATAAACATGTTCGGATTTTACGAATAGAATTACCCCCGAAGCTCATAACATATCATAGCTTAGCCACATCTAAGACATGCCAAAAGAAGGAAAGGTAAGCTTTACATACCTTGATTGCTTCCTAAGCTAATCCAAACTCAAGTCTCGGCTTCTCAAAATCTACAACACGTCATTAGACACCAAACATTAGTCATAGGCACCTCTAATCCCATTTTAAGCTCGCACTTTATTTACGTAATTTAAGATTTCCGTAAATTCAACACCCCGAGAATTTAACTCGGCCAATTCTTCAACAACAATACCAATAACCATATAAATAACATCAATAACCAATTCAAAACGCATTCGAACATTAATAATTCTTCTCCACATATTCCAACAACTTTCCAATTGTTCATTACAATTACATACTTACAAACCAATATACAATCAAACTAACACTAATGCTCACATATTCAATTACCAATCCGAAGCCATTCAACCAATGTTCAAGAACTCTTTAAACAATTCACACAATATTTCCAACAATCCAACAAATGCTCCAATTCACCCGAAAACTGTCCCAAACCCGAGAACCACTTCCATAACACATTCCTAACTTCCGAATCAGGATTTACACCAACAATTCACACTCTAACAATGTCATTCTCATAAGTATAGGAATTACATTAAATGCACATAATCCTCCAAATCAAATTTATAACAATTACAACATCAATCTTGAGTCATTAAACTCTTATCGTCAACATAGAATTCACAACGACAACAACCAAAACACTAAAGAGAATTAATCCATTATTTGTCATGTAACATGAATTGAACATATAACTCACCTTGGATCATGTAGGAATGGACTTTAGATGAGAATACTCCACTTGGAGAAAATCCTACTTCAACACAAAAGGGTGTCTTGATCTCCACAAACCCTAGTGAGCATTCTTGCACTAGATTTTACTAATTCTTGGTGATTACTCCTTAATTACCCTTGGATATATGATAATATAATATGAGAATTTTTCTAGAACCTTCAAGATTTGGAGATAAAATAAAATCTGAAATTTTGGGGTGTGACTCGTTTATTTATAGCTGGAACTGGAATGTTCCAGCTAAGTGGTTCGATGAGCGGGTTGACGGTCACGTCGACGTGTCGACGGTCCATCGACTTGCTCCGTCGACCTGCTTCTGTAGATCAGAAGTTGTAGAGCCATATTGACGGCGGTGATCGACGGCCCGTCGATGTGTCGACGGTCCGTTGACATGTCTCGTTGATCAGTTTCTGTAGGATAGAATTCTCAGAACATAACAACGGCGCACGTTGACGGCCCGTCGACATAGTCGACGGTCCGTCAATAGTGTCTGGTGTCTGCAAATTTCCCCAAATCTGCTCTGCCTTTGTCGGTTCAATCCATTCAACTTCTAATCCTGTAATATACCTAGAATATCTGCTAGTACCTCCATGTACGGGGTAAGATACTTATCATCCTAATACTCGGGTACAAATCTCTATTTCAGGGCATACTCCACTAGGAAGCCGTAAGTTTTTCCTACCATGAAAATGAGAGGTGTAACATATCTCTTGATTGTGTTAAAGGATTTCTGACAGTCCTCCGTTCATTTAGTTGGATCATCTTTCTTGAGGAGTTTGAGAATTGGTTCTATGATTACTGTGGACTGAGCAATGAAGCGTCCAATGTAATTCAACCTTCCTAAGAAGCTCATGACCTCTTTCTTTGTTCTTGGAGGTTAGAGTTCTTGAATTGCTTTGATCTTTGTGGGATCCAACTCAATACCACGATGACTGACTATGAATCCTAGTAATTTCCCGGTAGGCACTCAAAATGCGCATTTTGCATGATACAACTTCAAGTCGTACTTGCAGAGTCTGTCGAAGAATTTTCTTAAGTGCTCAAGATGATCATCACCTACTCGAGACTTGATGATGACATTTTCCACATATACCTCAATCTCTCTATGCATCATATCATGAAAAATGGAGGTCATCGCCCTCATGTAAGTAGCGCCGGCATTCTTAATCCCAAAGGGCATTACCCAGTAATGGTATGCTCCCCATGGTATGATGAAGGCCATATTTTGAGCATTTTCTTCATCCATCAGTATCTGATGATAGCCCGCGTAACAATCCACAAAAGATTGCACCTCATGTTTGGCGCATTTATCAATGAGTATATGAATGTTCGGGAGTGGGAGATTATTCTTTGGGCTAGCGTGGTTAAGATCACGATAGTCCACACAAATCCTTATTTTTCAATCTTTCTTTGGTACCGAGACTATGTTTGCTAACCATGTCGGGTATGCTGTCACCTCAAGAACTCCCGACTGAATCTGTTTCTCTGCTTCTTCTTTGATTCAGATGCTGATATCAGGCTTTGGCTGCCTGATTTTCTATTTTACCAGGGAAAACCCTGATCGGCAAGCTATGGGCAACAATGTTCATACTCAAACCCGGCATATCGGCGTATGACCAAGCAAAAATATCTTCATACTCTTTCAACAAACTCCGATGCCCTTCTTTCTCAATTTCTGTCAAATGTACACTTATTCTAGTTTCATGAACTAACTCTTCCATTCCTAGATTAACTGCCTATGTTTCCTCTAGGTTTGGCATTGGTTTTTTCTCGTATTCCTCTTCGACACCTACCAACCTCTCTGGTTCAGTTATCTCTTCTTCTTGATCGTTGTTTTGTTCATCGTCGCTTTTTCTTGTTTCGTAACATGTCATGACATTATTTATGGCTTCTGTATTATTACCATAACACAAAATAACACGATTATCAATCAGGTAAAAGCAAAAATATGTATTTATACATAATTATATATATTTATATGGGTAAACTAAAGCAATTTTGTCTTATTGTAAACTTTGAGGCGTTTTCATTGAATTTTAAAAGAGCTATACAAACTGTGGTCTTGAATCAGAATGGAACATCAAGCCATTTCTGTTATTAAACAACACGTAATAAGAAACATGAAAAGGCGACAATCCGGGCCGCAAAGCCGACTTTCGCCTTTTTTTAAAAAATGTGCATTCTTTCTATCGAAGAGTGAACAGCGGGGTAGAAGTCCGTCCACTTGTTGTTTCCCCTAGCTCAGCTCGGCGAATCTCCAATGCTTCAAAGCATTCTTCAATGATGGCTGCGCATTCCTTTGCCCAAAACAACGTCCTTAAACCCTCTTCTAGATCTTTGTTGTTGTGACTCAATGGGCATGCTGTGAAGAACTGGTATAGATGAGGAAACGACTTTCTTATTTCAACGGGACCTCTTGGTCCATATTCTGCTTCTTTCTCTTCTACCTCACATGGCTCGTATCCAACCCCAAATTGATATTTCTCATTTTTTATACTCACTGGTTCTTTGATTCCTTGTAAGTTCTTTCCCAGACCTTTCTCGGGCTCAAACCCACTCCTTATCATAGTTGTAGCAACCGTTTTGTAGACCAGTGGATAGGAATATCTTTATCATCTCCCATATGGTTTATCATGGCTAGTTAAATAGTGTGAAAATCAGCACCAACTGGTGACTTCTCTATGACTGGTACAGAGTTGTCCGGATAGTTGTGGATACTTCCTTTACCGTGAATCACGACTTCTTGATCATCCCATATGAATTTAAGACACTGGTGTAGCGAAGATGCTGCAACTCCAGCGACGTGCAACCAGGGTCGTCCCAATAATAAGTTATAGCTTGTTTTGATATCCATGATGATGAACTCCACCATGAACTTTGCGGGACCCATTTGTATGTGTAGATCTATTTCTCCAATTGGGTTGCTGGTTGCACCATCATAAGCTTTTACATTCATTCGACTCTGGCGGATTTTGCCAACATCATACTCAAGTTGTTTCAAAGTCGTCATGTGTGGCATACATTCAACCCAAATTTCTCCATCAATCAAAGACTTGAGGGATAATCTTGTCGTGGTATTTGACTGTTATATGCAAGGCCTTATTGTGGGTCTTACCCTTTCTTAGCAATTCATCATCAGAAAATGATAGCCTATGCGCTCGTACAACATACCCTACAATCTCGACAAATATTTCACTTATAGTGCCGGCGGGTATTTGGACTTCATCCAAAGCTTTCATTAAGGCTAATCGATGTTGAGACGAACTGAGTAATAATCACATTACTGATATCCTGGCAGGAGTCTTATGCAGGTGCTCAACAATCGAATAATCCTTGACTAGCATTTGCCTCCAAAAGTTTTCAGCTCCGTCTTCAGTGATTGGTCTTTTCTGAGGGTTTTCGCGACGCGATGCTTCGAGCACAGGCTCTTCTGGAGCATAACATCTTCTAGACCTGGTCATACCCTGAACCACAACAGCTATCTCTTTTTCTTTATTGATCACTGTCAGATGCGGTGGTTTGATCACAAAGGGTGAATTCTCAATTGCTCGTGATGTTTTGAATATGAACGACTCGTTCTAATTTGAGCGACTATAGAGGGATATTTGAGCAGAGCATGAAGGGATCTTTCTTGGCTACAGCAGATGCCTCAAATTTCTTTGCCAAAGGGCTTAACAGTTCTTTTTGCTCTTGTAAAGACAATGAGGTGATAGTGCTTTCCAACCTTTGAATATCTGGATGAATTATCACAGTGCTCTCTTCCCATTCATCACCTCTTTCTATCATGTGAATTTGGTTCCCTCCATGTTTCGAAAGAGGATTTGTGTCTACATTTAGAGGTGTTGGTTCCAGGATAAGCTCATGATTGTCAATCATATCTTGTAGGTTTATGCAATATTCGGTGGTATGGACAACTTGGTTAGAATGATAGGCGCAAGTGAAATCCGTCGTATACCATCGATCTATGGAATTAGCAGGTTTTGGTGAAACAACACTCATTCGCCCAAAGATCTCTTAGTTTGGGAAACAAACTAGCCCTTGATTCTAGTAAAGGAGTGAATACTCTCAGAGGTTTCTTTTACGGTGCCTCATAGTTTGCTGGGGGAGACTGGTTCTGGAAAGTATGGTTTTGTGGAGCTTGGTTATTGGGTGCTGGCATTCGATACATTTGGTCGCGGAGCTCGGTTGCTAGGTGCTGGTATTTGGTAATTTGGTTGTGGAGCTTAGTATCCAGGTCATGTGTAGCACACAGACATTGGGCTATATTGGGGTGAAGTGGTTATATAGCTGGTTGGTGGAGGTGATTGGCAGTTATCTTGATTTTTGTGGGTTATTTCCCTTTCTCGGCTTTTTGGGCTAGTAGTTCTAGAAACATAGGCTATATCTTCTCTCTTCTTTTTGCCACCCATGGCACCAGATGCACCTGATCTGTTTAGTATACTAACAATCCTGCCGGTCTTGAGGCCATCTTTAATACCCTCCCCAGCGGCGACTAAATCTGCAGAGGAACTCCCTCTCATGGTTATTATTTTGTCAAAACAATCAGCTTCTTGGTACCGTATAAATGCAACTACTAGCTCAGCTTCAGTCATAGGTGGCTGCACATGTGCCACCTCATCTCTCTAGTGACTGGCATATTCTATATAAGTTTCAGTCGATTTCTGGCGAATTTTCTCTAAGGAGAAGTGATCAGGCATATTTTCAACATTGAAGCGGAATCTTTTCATAAATGAACTTGCCATCTCTTCCCATGTCTTCCATCGGCTAAAGTCTTGAGAGATAAACCATTCCATGGCTGTTCCTGACTGACTTTGACTAAACAACCTCATGAGCAAAGCTTCATTTCCGCCATTTCCAACCAACTGGTCACAATAAGCCCTCAAGTGGGCTCTGGGATTGCCCGACCCATTAAATTGATCAAATTTGGGAATTTTGATTCCTTACCGGCGGACCAGTGTCCGGATGTATGCACAAAACCCCGTGTGCACGTATGTATGCACAAATCAGAGTATCTTAGCCCCTCTTTCTTTTTAGAGCCATGTTCTAGTTCATCAATTTTCTTTCCCATCTCCTTCTCGATCTTGTCTATTCTTGCTTCAAAGAACATTTTCATGTTCTCCAGTTTTGGCAAAGAGTCAATATGGGTGACATGGTCTTGAAAAGTGACATTTGGTTGTACGGGATGGATCACAGGAGCTCCTGTTGCCCGAGGGGCTTGATAAGCATTTGTGTTTGTAGCGTGAGCAGGTGTTTGAAAAGCTGGGGTTTGGTGGGAGGAATTCCCCACATGGGTGGTATTTCGGCACAGTGGAGTTTGAAAAGTAGCCCCAGTCTGGGTTTGCGACAAATGGTCAGGAATTGGCAAGTCCAGATTTTGGAAAATGGATGGAGGTCTTCTAGTCTCAGCATTAGTAGCATTTTCCTTTTCGGCCCTCAGTCGGGCTGCTTCTTCTCTAGCTTCAGTCAATTGCCTCATCAGCAGGCTAACAATGTTATGCCTTGAACGTTTCACGTTGTTGTGCGATGTCTAAACTAATGCAGGTTGAGGGGTAGATGAGATCCCTACAAAGAAGAGGAGATATTTAATAATTCTAATTAAGATTCCGAAGACATTTAAGGCAAGGGAGGAAAGTTCGTCAAAATGAAACTTCACAGCAGTTCTGCGAAAAGAGGGGTTTGACGGTCGTTCTTTGTACCGTCGGATGGGTGACGCTTCGTCGATTGTGCCGTAGAATTGATTTAGCACAAATACCATTCGACGAAGTAGATCGACGCTCCGTCGATCAGTTCGACGGACCTTCCTTCTCACCGTAGTATGAAAGGAAACAAAAGTTGCTCACTGGAAATTTCACGACTTCGACGGTCAGATCGACGCTCCGTCGCTCGTACCGTATAATTGCCCGATGGGTCAGATTTTTTTAATATATGGACGACCGAAGCTCATTTTTTGTCTTCATCTATCATCTTCTCCAACCCTCTCCACACCTCTAGAAACTTCCCCAAACTATATCAACATAAACCCATGATAAATCACAGATTAAACACCAAAAACTAGTAGAATCAAGTGCAAGGATGTTCTCTAGGGCTAGTGGAAATCAAGAATTCCTTTGAAATTAAAGCTAGGGTTTTCTCCAAGTGAAGTATATTCATTCAAAGATCGTTCCTACACAATCAAAGATGAGTTTTATGCTCATTTCATGTTATTAAGAATATTGAGTGGTTGAAAGACGTGGATTGAGGCGGGAAGTAAAATATAGAGCTCAAATGTGAAAATAATGGTATTTTTGAATAGTGACTTGACTTGAATGATAGTTCTTGACATGTCATGGGTATAATCTTGTTATGAATGATATTAAGGATGTTAAGGAAGCATTACATGTGAATGAATACGATGTTAGGTGGTAACTATGGTTATGGATGACTTTGAGAGGGAATTTTGAGAATTGAATAATGTCTAGCTTAACAAAGTTTATTTATTATGATATTATGAATGTTGTTATTGATGTTTGGGAGTTTTTATATTATATGGAGAAGATTGTAGAAACAAAGGAAGTGCTGCCAATTTTGTTAGCCTTTAGTCGCCTTAGCTTAGCTTCAAATATGTTTCCGGGTATATAATCTTAGTACGAATTCTCTTAAATGTAGAATCGTGGACTTAGAAGGAAGCGTTTAGTCGGCAAAGTTAGAGAGACGTAAAGGTATGTGAGGATAATCCCTTTCTTTCAAAGGCACGACTCTTATTTTGTGATTCCTTTTCTACATTCCCATGATCTTCTTACATCCTAAAAGATGAAGGTTAAAGGTTCTTAAGGGCTTCTTATGAGATAGAGATGAGATATGTTCCATGATAATGACGATGATAATGATGCTATGATGAGCTCGATATTCTTATTTTTATGATTCCATTGATGTTGCTTCTTGTTATTAGTCTCACCTCATGTTACTAGTTCCTTCAGGGTGAGACATGACGATCATGACTATTTCATAACATAATCGGAGGTTACCGACCTTACATCACTCGGATAGAGTTGTAGCTCTCACTTGGGCTCTCATGCATACTTATGTTATTTTTATGTTTAATCACACGGTGCCTACATGGCCAGGCAGTATAACACCGCGCCGCCCTATAGGCGACCGGGCAGACACACCACTGCAGTGGGCAGCTGACACCCCAGGCGTGGGAGGCCTGGACGCGGGCTAATGATGATCACACCGTACCTATATGGTCGGGCAGCTAATATATGTATGATATGATATTGTTTTATTATAAAAGTTAGCATGCATGACTCCACCTTAGGAGGCAACCAGTTGCAGGTTTGCTTCTCGCTTTATGTTTCTTTATGTCTTTATTATGCTGTTGTACATGTCTTACATATTCAGTACATTATTCGTACTGACATCCTTTCTTTATGGACATTGTGTTCATGCCCATAGGTAGACAGGGAGACGGCGTAGACACTTAGGAGTTTGTACAGCGAATTTACAGGAGCACTCTACTACTCCGGAGTCACCATTTCTTGGTATATTCTTTTGCGTACATGTTAGGGCATGGCGGGGTCCTGTCCCGTCCTTACGATTCTGGTATTCCAGTTAGAGTCTTGTAGATACTTATGTGTGGGTTGTAGATGCTATGTGATCATCTTCATTGTATATTCTATACATCATTTTGTAACCTCGAGGGCTTATGTCTATTCATGTTTTGGGGCATATTGACGACCGTTTTACACTAAATCTTGTGTTGAGAATGATGTATGCCCAGGTTCAGGATAATGGATAGCATGATGAGTAATTCTCGGTAGTCAGCTCCGGGTACCCGTCATGGCCCACTAGTTGGGTCGTGACAAAAGTGGTATCTGACTAGCTCCGTCCTAGGGTGTGTTTACGAGCCGTGTCCATTAGAGTCTTGTTTATGGGTGTGAAGCACGCCACACTTATAAACAAGAGGCTGTGGGGCATTTAGGAATAATGACCATCTTTCTTCTTCTTAGATCATGCGGTAGAGCCATGTTATAAGATATTTTTATTCCCTAATTGTGCGTTATGGTTTCAGCGATGCCGGTTAAGAGAAAAGCAATGGCCGCCCAGAAGGGCAAGACTGTGACAGGAAGGCGGGTTGAACCGGAGCACCGGCCAATATAAAAGAGGGTGAGTCCCACAATGAGGCTCCATCTCATACCTCTCACACTCCGCCTGTTTCGGAGGAGCATGAAGGGGCTCCAGCTCCAGCTCCAGCTCCAATGCCTTAAGTTCCTCCATCGGGTGCTTCGTGTCAGCAGATGACCGAGGTTATCCAGTTGTTGACATAGCTAGTTGCCGCCCAGGCTCAGTGGCAGAGTGCGAGTCCGGGTGATAGAGCCACTAGCGCCAGAGCCCATGATTTTATGAGTTTGAACCCGCCCGAATTTTTCGAGTCAAAGCAGGATAAAGACCCACAGGGTTTTATAGACGAGATGTTGAGGACGCTGAGGATTATACATGCTTCTGATACTGAGTCAGTGGAGTTAGAGTCCTATAAACTGCGGGATGTCTCCGTTTTATGGTATAATAATTGGATATCTTCGAGGAAGGAAAATGCACCTCCACCAATTTGGCAGGAATTCGTAGATGCTTTCATCCGCCATTATTTGCCACCGGAGGTCCGTCGGGCTCGAGCTGATAAGTTTCTGAATCTAGCTCGAGAATATAGTCTTCATTTCAATTCATTGGCCCGGTATGCTTCGACCATGGTGGCTGATATGGGAGACCGAGTACATCGATTTGTGAGTGGCTTAGGGCTACATTTGATCAAAGACTGCTTGATAGATTCATTACAATAGTGGATGGACATCTCCGTATTCGAGCCCGCGAGAATTTAGAAAAGAACGACAACGCAAAGAGGTGAGCGCGATATTGACGGAGGGCGAACGAGAGGCCGGATGCGGTGCTAGTAGTAAGTATAGAGGGGGTCAACAGCAATAATATTCCAGTTATTCAGGCCAGTCTGCGACTAGTGCACCTCCTCGGTTTGCGAGTAGGAGATTTAACCGACTCATTTATTCAGGATAAGGTCAGAGCTTGAGAGTTTTGGGTTCCCAGTTTGGAGGTGATCCTAGTCATAGGAGACCACCATTGCCACGATGCAGCCAGTACGGTAGATTTCATTTGGGTCCGTGTCGCCGAGGCTCCGATGCTTGTTATGTATGTGGTCAGGTTGGGCACATAATGCGTGATTATCCATCGATGGGTGGTAGAGTTGGGGCCCAGCCTCCAGGATTAGCAACCGACTCTTCTTCATCCGTGCGCCCCGTGAGCGGCACCCCCAGGGCTTCGGTGGCGGCGCGTGGTAGGGGCGAGGCAGGGGTAGTATCCGATTCGGGGGCCCCGAGCCCCGTATTTATTCTTTAGCCGGACGACAGGATCTTGAGTCCTCCCCTGATGTGGTTACAGGTATACTATCCATATTCTTTCATGATGTTTATGTATTGATTGATACGGTTCTACGTTGTCTTATATCACTCCTTACATTGCTGGCCGTATTGGGGTAAAACTCGAGCCAATTAAACCTTTCGAGGTATTAACTCCGGTCGGTGATCCAGTAATAGCTAGACAAGTATACAAAAATTGTGTGATTGTGGCATGTGATCGCCAAACTACAACTGATTTGATTGAACTAGAAATGCTGGATTTTGATGTGATTATGGGCATGGATTGGTTGGAGCTTCTTGTTATGCTAATGTGGATTGTAGAATGAAAATAGATCGGTTCCAATTTTCAGGAGAACCGATGCTTGAATGGAAGGGTAACACAGCATCCCCAAGAGGTAGGTTTATTTCCTACCTTAAGGCAAGGAAGATGATCGCTAAAGGCTATATTTATTATCTAGCCCGAGTTCATGACATCGAAGCACAGCTGCCGACTTTTCAATCTGTCCCGGTAGTAAATAAGTTTCCAGATGTATTTCCAGATGAACTTCCAGGTCTTCCAACAGAACGGGAAATTGATTTTACTATTGATGCGCTGCCGGACACCGAGTATATATCTATACCTCCCCCGAATGGCTCTTGTTTGTAAAGAAGAAAGACGACTCGCAGGGCATTGAAAGAGCTAAAGGCACAATTGAAAGATTTGCTCAAGAAGGAATTTTTTAGGCCTAGCCCGTCCCCATGGGGAGCATCTGATGCTCTTAGCTGTAAATCTATGGGTAGCCTATGTGAAGTTCAGGCGAAGAAGAAAGAATTAGTCTATGAGCTCCACTAGTTAGCTCGCCTAGGAGTTCGTTTAATCGGTTCAGGCAATGCAGGAGTTGCTGTTCATAACCCAACTATTTCATCCTTAGATATAGAGGTGAGAAAGCGCTAATATGAAGATCCCCAATTGAGTCACTATAGAGATGTATTTCTTGAGAAAGAGAAGTCGCCATTTGAGGTTTACCAGATGGAGTTCTTAGGTATCGAGGCAGGCTGTGCGTGCCAGATGTGGTAGGACTACGTCGTCAGATTCTGGAAGAAGCTCATTACTCCCGTTATTCTATTCACCCAGAAGCGACAAATATGTACCATGATCTTAAGTTAATGTATTGGTGGGATGGAATAAAGAAAGATATAGCAAAATCTGTAGCTCAATGCTCAAATTGCCAACAAGTGAAAATTGAGCGTCAAAAGCAAGGAGGATTGTTACAAACCATGGAAATTCCAACCTAGAAATGGGAAGTGATCAACATGGATTTCATTTTAGGTTTTCCTCGTTCCCAGTGTAAGTATGACTCCATATGGGTGATTGTTGATAGACTCACGAAATCAGCTCATTTTCTTCCATTCAGAACCACATATTCAGCAGAAGATTATGCAAGGTCATATCTTAAGCAGATAGTGCGACTTCATGGTGTCCCAGCATCTATTATCACAGATAGAGGAGCATAATTTACTACTAAATTCTGGAAGTCTTTCCAAGAAGGTTTGGGAACTCAAGTGAGACTCAACACAATATTTCATCCACAAACTGATGGGCAAGCCGAACGCACAATTCAGACCATGGAGGATATGTTGCGGGAATGTACATTAGATTTTGGAGGCAATTGGGATGAACATCAACCACTTATTGAATTCGCATATAACAACAGTTATTATTCTAGCATTCAAATGGCTCCGTATGAAGCTTTATATGGGCGGAAATGTAGATCGTCAATCGGATGGTTTGAAGTAGGGAAAACGCAACTAATAGGCCCAGAATTAATCCAGCAAGTAGTTGAAAAGGTTAAGCTTATTCGAGATCAGTTGTTGACAGCCTAGAGCCGCCAGAAGTCTTATGCGGACAACCATCGATGAAACTTAGAATTCTAGGTCAATGACTGGGTATTTCTAAAAGTGTCGCCAATGAAGGGTGTGATTAGGTTTGGCAAGAAGGGCAAGCTCAGCCCCCGATATATTGGGCCTTATAATATTATACGCAAAGTGAGCCAAGTAGCTTAAGAATTGGACTTACCTCCAGAAATTGAGTCAGTTCATCCAGTTTTCCATGTATCGATGCTCCATAAATGTGTTGGAGATCCTTCCAGAATCGTACCAGTAGATGATGTTTAAATCACCGAGAAGTTGGCTTATGAAGAAGTACCTATTGCCATACTAGACAGGCAGGTATGAAAACTCAGAACTAATGATGTAGCTTCAGTAAAGGTTCCGTGGAGGAACAATAATAGAGAAAAAATGACTTGGGAAGCGGAAGAAGATATGAAGTCCAACTATTCGCATTTGTTTCCACCCCCAGAAGAGGCTCAAGATGAGCCACCATTGTCCCCAGGTATGAGATTCTTTTTTTATTCATTTTCGGGTCGTGTGTGGCCATGTTTCTTGCTGTGATATTGTGGCCCTGTGTGGCAATGTTATTTTGGGGTTACTGTGACGGGATGGTAGTGCTATGTCATAGGGGAAACTCTGCCGAAATTTTTATAAAAATTCCCGGGAACTTAACATTCGGGGACGAATGTTCTAAAGGGGGGGGGGGGGGGGGAGAATGTTACGCCTTGGACGTTTCACGAATGTTCTTAAGGGGGGAGAATATTAGGCCTTGGACGTTTCACGTTGTTGTGCGGTGATTAAACTAACGCAAGTTAAGGTGTACACGCGATCCCTACAAAGAAGAGGAGATATTTAATAATTCTAATTAAGATTCCGAAGACATTTGAGGCAAGGGAGGAAAGTTCGTCAAAATGAAACTTCACTGCAGTTCTGCGAAAAGGGAGGGTTCGACGGCCGTTCTTTGTACTGTCGGATAGGTCGACGCTTCGTCGGTTGTGCCGTAGAATTGATTTAGAGCAAAGACCATTCGACGGAGAAGATCGTCGCTCCATCGATCAGTTCGACGGACCGTCCTTCTCATCGTAGAATGAAAGGAAACAAAAGTTGCTCACTGAAAATTTCATGACTTCGACGGTCAGATCGACGCTTCGTCGATCAGATCGACGCTTTGTCATTCGTACCGTATAATTGCCCGACGGGTGGATTTTTTTTATATATGGACGCCCCAAGCTCATTTTCTTTCTTCATCTATCATCTTCTCCAACCCTCTCCACACCTCTAAAACCTTACCCATACTATATCAACATAAACCCATGATAAATAAAAGATTAAACACCAAAAACTAGTAGAATCAAGTTCAAGGATGTTCTCTAGGGCTTGTGGAAATCAAGAATTCCTTTGATATTAAAGCTAGGGTTTTCTCCAAGTGAAGTATCTTCATTCAAAGATTTTTCCTACAAAATCAAAGGTGAGTTTTATGCTCATTTCATGTTATTAAGAATATAGAGTGGTTGAAAGACGTGGATTGAGGAGGGAAGTAGAATATGCAGCTCAAATGTGAAAATAATAGGATTTTTGAATAGTGACTTGACTTGAATGACAGTTCTTGACATGTCATGGGTATAATATTGTTATGAATGATATCAAGGATGTTAAGGAAGCATTACATGTGAATGAATACGATGTTGGGTGGTAACTATGGTTATGGATGACTTTAAGAGGGAATTTTGAGAATTGAATAATGTCTATCTTAACAAAGTTTATTAATTATGATATTATGAATGTTGTTATTGATGTTTGGGAGTTGTTATATTATATGGAGAAAATTGTAGAAACAAAGGCATTGCTGCCCAATTTTCATTAGCCCTTCGTCGCCTTAGGTTAGCTTCAAATATGTTTTCGGGTATTTAATCTTAGTAAGAATTCTCTTGAATGTAGAATCATGGACTTGGAGGGAAGCGTTTAGTCGGCAAAGTTAGATAGACGTAAAGGTATGTAAGGCTAGTCCCTTTCTTTCAAAGGCACGACTCTTATTTTGTGATTTCTTTTCTACATTCCCATGATCTTCTTACATCCTAAAAGATGAAGGTTAAAGGTTCTTAAGGGCTTCTTATGAGATAGAGATGAGATATGTTCCATGATAATGACGATGATAATGATGCTATGATGAGCTCGATATTCTTATTTTTATGATTTCATTGATGTTGCTTCTTGTTGTTAGTCTCACCTCATGTTACTAGTTCCTTCAGGGTGAGACATGACGATCATGACTATTCCATAACATAATCGGAGGTTACCGACCTTACGTCACTCCGATAGAGTTGTAGCTTTCACTTGGGCTCTCATGCATACTTATGTTATTTTTATGTTTGATCACATCATGCCTACATGGTCAGGCAGTATAACACCGCGTCGCCCTATAGGCGGCCGGGCAGACACACCACTGCAGTGGGTGGCTGACACCCCAGACGCGGGCTAATGATGATCACACCGTACCTATATGGTCGCGCAACTTATATATGTATGATATGATATTGTTTTATTATAAAAGTTAGCATGCATGACTCTGCCTTAAGAGGCAACCAGTTACAGGTTTGCTCCTCCCTTTATGTTTCTTTATGTCTTTGTTATGTTGTTGTACATGCCTTACATACTCAGTACATTATTCGTACTGACGTCCTTTCTTTATGGACGTTGTGTTCATGGCCACAGGTAGACAGGGAGACGGCGTAGACACTTAGGAGTTTGTACAGGAAATTTGCAGGAGCACTCCACTACTCCGGAGTCACCATTTCTTGGTATATTATTTTGTGTACATGTTAGGGCATGGCGGGGTCTTGTCCCGTCCTTATGATTCCGGTATTCCAGTTAGAGGCTCGTAGATACTTATGTGTGGGTTGTAGATGCTATGTGATCATCTTCATTGTATATTATGTACATTATTTTGTACCCTCGAGGGCTTATGTCTATTCATGTTTTGGGACATATTGACGACCGTTTTACGCTAAATCTTGTGTTGAGAATGATGTATGCCCAGGTTCAGGATGATGGATTGCATGATGTGTGGTGCTCGATAGTCAGCTCCGGGTACCCGTCATGGCCCACTAGTTTGGTCGTGACAAACAACCTCTTCCAAAGGCATTCCAGTTATGTCGGCTGTCGGGGTACCCTCGACTAAAGCAATTCTGTTTGGTGGCGGAGTTTCAGGCATGTTTTCTTCTTGAGGGTTTAAGGACGCTGCGGCAGCTTTTGATCAGGTAACTGGCGCCAGTGAATCGACCCCTATCTGTAAGTGAAAACAACTCAAAAGCTCTCAAGTTAGTGTTAGGTTTAAGCACGAAACACAGGATATCACGTTGTTTGCAGTTTATAGCACATAGATTCATATATTTTATTTCAACTCTTGATTGATTCACATTTCAAGGTATTTTGGTCTTTTGTGTTTTTGGGAATATTTATTTTTGGTAAGTGGACTTTATGGTTGATTTGATTCTACCCGTCGTGTACTAAGGGGGATTTTAATTTTTATTATAAAAGGATCGAGTCTTAGATATACTGCCTACGTATCCCACTAAAGGGAAATCAGGTCCATTCGTAGTTCAGGCATACACAGAAAAAGGTTTTTTCCTATGCTACCCGAAACTTAGTTTTCTACCCAGACTAGGCCTTAAGTAGGCTTCCCACGTATCCCCAATGGGACATCAGGTCGGCGTGGTTCCTTTTACATAAAAAGGGAGAGGGATATCCTATCTCATTGAAAGCAGTAAAGGGATACTTATGTTTTCTACCTAACCATACTAAGCAAGTCTTCATTGTCTTCTTCATCTTCATCTTCTATCCTTGTCTTCCCGCGACGATCTAAACATGGCCTTTATTCATGAGGCGTTCCAGTTCGAGCTTGAAATCCACACATTCCTCAATGTCGTGGCTAGGGCAGCCATGGTGATACATGCAAACCCTTTTTCTTAGGGATCCTGGGTGACCCTGATAGGTTTGTGGCACTGCTCTTATTTTCTTCATGCTACACAGTAGGAAATGAATCCTGGCATATGACTCCTCGAATTTAGAGAAGTCGTTTCTCTAGAACCTAACCTTTGATATCTCTTCTGGATGATTTCTTCCTTGGTCATGGGTCAGGAAAGAGTAGGGCCCCCATAGTTGGCTAATTCTCCCTTGGTCAATCCATTGGATAATCTTCCTTTCCAATGCTCCACACTCATTGGTTGTATGGCCTGACTGACTTCGGTAGTAGAGGCATTTCCCGTAAATCATAGAAGAAGCACATGGCGACAATAGATTTGGGCTTTGCGCATACACTCCAAAACTTCCCAAAGTCTCCAAGAGTTGTTGTTTGGACAATTCTACTAGCTTACCCCAATTGTGTGATCTTGTGCCCTTAAGACTAATTGTTCACGAAACTGGAGGTTCCTCTAGCTGCGATTCGCGCGAGTCTCCGTAGATTTTCATATTGGGGATAAGCAGTTCATCATTTCCATAAGGTATGGGGTCATGCCCTTCTTGTTGGCTGAGCAGAACATAACTCCCAAGTGGTGCTTCTGGTACTTTTCCCCGTTTTACCTGATTGGCAGGGTGCTACTTAGTTAGTTTTTTAACATAAGCTAGGCGCGTTTCTGCTTCTTTCATTTTCTCATTGGCCGCCTTAGTGGTTTGGACAGCTTCTTTCATTCTAGCAGTGGCCAGGGCCATTCTATCGTCCCATTGACGATTTTTCTCACTTGTCACTTCTATGTCCTCATCATTACTGACTAGGTTGACATAAGGAGAAGACGTAGGCATGCTTTCTGGAGTCTCCATTTCCTATTAGCAAATCAACCTTTTAAAAGTGGAGCTAATTTTGGTTTTAGGGGTTGTGTTTTCTTTGTTTTTCTTTTAGGTAGTGTCCGGAATGTGGACCAATAAAGAGTTTAACAATATATATGATTTTCACACAAAGGAGTTATATCAAACAAGTATTTAGACAATACATAATTCGCTTTCCTGTACCTCGTTGGTCCGAGGCTACTAGCATATGAAGCAGAATTGTGCCATATGTAAAACAAATCTATTGTTCCCAAAAAATAAAAATCCCAGTATTTTTCATTAATAGTATTTTCCTGAGTGGGATTACAAGGCTTTTAAAGTAAATGCAATAATAAAAAAAAAAAGTCCACTCCACGGATAGAAATCTGCTCTCTATCATCTCGTGCCTTCTTGGCCCTTCGAAGGGTGGTCTGAATGGCTACATGGGCTGGCATCAATGCTGTCCCAATCCATTGACCCCTCTGATCATCAGTCAATGACGTCCCTGTATCTATGGCTCTTTTAACAAAAGTGTCGAGCCATTACAAGCTCTTCAATGAGATATTTGCCTCGTCTGTCAAACTCTTAATCATCTCTTGATCATATTCTGTTTTTGTTTGATGAACCATTTCTCTTCCTTCAATTCGTCGTTTCATTCTTCTAACCTAAATTGGATTCACGACTTCCCTATCCTCGGGAAATTTGTATAGATACGATCTTGGAGCGGCAGTACCAGCTATCTCAGCCCTAAGCCACTCGTAGTAGTTTTCATCATCACTTGGATTATTTGGATCTTTATCCAACTTATCTTCTTTTATCACATTCTTCCAATCTTTCTGAGCATCTTTTATACCTTCGATACGACCTTATTCATAATCTCGTACAAACTCTCCCATATTACCCACATTCAGAATAACCTATCTCATGTCAAACTGTCTAAATACTCTCAATGGTGCGTAGGGTCTGATTCCCCTAATGCACATAAGCGGTAGATATGGACACCTACGGCTCATAACACAAACAACCTTGGAATGAAAATCAGGTACCCTCCACCTGATATGTTCTTCTCTTAGTCTGGAAAAGATGTGAGCCCATCCTCTTTTATCTTAGGCCCCACAAGGCATAGCAGCAACTCCCAAATCATCCTCTCTCAGGGCCGGATCTCGACGGGTAGATAAACCGCTCTTATTTAAATGCTTAGGTATGCACTATTGGACTAAGAGGTTGCAACCCTAGAAATAATAATAACAGTTGTGGCACTTTCCCAAAGCTCGGTATATTTCTAAAAAGATAGTAGGGATGATGTCAAAATATTTGGTAAGCCCATTCATTGTAACTCCCCTAAGAACAGCATGGGCAACAAAGACAACTCGAGTGTCAATAGCTAGGGAGGCATTTAGTGAAAATACCATAGTTCCTAATAGGAATGTGATAAAGGCTAGAGTTTGGTTAGCCTCCCAGGACTGCAGTGAAGAAAACTCAAGGATGTGGTTTTCGTACCCCTATTTGGATGAATACCTCCCATATAACTCTCTAAAGGCTGTAGTGTGTCCCTGTGCCCAATCGGCTTTGTTGACAAGAACATGTCTTTGATTTCTTTTGGGGTAGGTTTGTGAGGGATAAGGATATTTTGAGCTAACTTCTTTTTGGATCTGTTAGCACTTCCTACGCTTTCCAAGACATATCTAATCTCTTCTAAAGTGGGAGTCATCTCTACTTCTCCAAATTTGAACATCATTCTGTCGTTGTCCCGATAACCAGTAATAATCTCTAGAAGACTCGGATCCTCAGTTATATCCATCAACGAAGGTAGATGCCCTATACAACCCTTTATCTCTTTCTTCTGATCATTAGTCAAACCTTCCCACCACATCACTAAACCCGGTGGTGGACCCACAACCATATCAAACGCACATCGGGAGACATCTCGCAAAAGACAACATCGTTAGTTCCCCGCCCCCGAACAAAGTGAATTTATTTCACACATGGCACAATAAGGCTTCCAAATAGCAAATGGTGGGATGCAGTGTCTTCAGGTTTTTACACCATCGAACACAGTAAATTATCTTTCCTGCCCGATTCAGGTAGGTCTGAGATACCCAAACCGGTCTATGGTCAGCATGTGCTATATCAGTAGGGATTTGGCTTCGCTCTACGCTACTTATTCTAGAGTCATTTTTCAAGCAAATGACACAGGTTACCCAAGCGGACAAAATAGGGGTGGGCTCTCTAAGGCTGTGGGATGACCGCATGCCCACTAGACCATAGAGACCTCCAAAGAATATATCAAAAGGTTTCTTAGTGAAGGTATGACCGCAGCTCATCCCGCGTCGTCACCATTAGAAAAATGTAAAATAAATGCCAGGAGTGACAGAGTATGCATATATGAATGACAGTTATATTTCGCGAAAATTAAAACACATAAACAATTTATATCACTAAAACAATTTATATCATACAAACACACAAATTATTGGAACCCTTATGGTTAGAACCGTAAATTTTCCCCAGCGGAATCGCCATCTGTGGCAGTTCGTATTTTTTCCGATTCGCATTTGCACTTGCCTCATTTAAAAAGGAAAGTGTCCCAGGGAAGTACGATTGTCAACCGTACCGGGAAAAAGGAAATATATACCTCTACGTGATGGTGCTCTAAATGGATATTGTTTAGAGTCGCCACCTAATTTTTAGGAAATTAGGAAAACCAGCTCGAAAAGGGTTCATTCAAAACGGTTAAATTTTAAAAGAAACCTAATCTAACCAAAGTTCGGGTAAGGGTTCTGGTGATCCCCCGGGGAAGGTGTTAGGCACCCCTGTATTAAGGATCCGTAAAATATGATTGACCTACGGGTTCTAATAGTATGCCTTTGTAGATATGAATTGTTTATGGTATTGTTTCAGCTTATATTTCCACAACGAAAAAATTTGGTCATTCATGTGAGATATATCATGTTTCAAGAAACGAAAATGGTAAAATTTTTCTCAAATTTGGGCGTTTGGGGTGTCGGACTAGAACACTTAGGTTAATACCCGAAGGCTCTTAACCTAAGTAGGACTCTACATAAGTTCACCCAAAAGAGTTTTGAAAAAATATTTTTAAAGTATAGAAAATTGTTTTAGGAAAATAATTTTAGGTATACTATTATAGTCCGTATATTAATCGTATTCTACATATATAGTCCATTTTATTCTATTTTTTCAAGTTTTAGCCAAGTTTTATCTTTTAGTCTAAGTCTAAATAATCACGATTAGTCCCATAAGTTCTGAATATTAATCCAAATCAGTCCATATGTCAAAGTCCACAGGCTTCATAAATATTCAATTTGGTCCTTAATTTAAAAAAAATCAGCATTTTTAGTCCTGCTATCCAAATCAGCCCCAAGTTTGCATTAATGCCTCAAAATTAGTCTTAAATTTGTAGCAAATTCATTTTTTGGCGACTTTAAAATGCGACAATCTCATAAGGGCTCCAATTGACACAATAATTACGTAAATAAATATTTAAAGTACACAATTAATGGAGATAAAGAGTTTGGGCCGACCAAGCCCCAAAGGAAAGTTTTTATGCAATCGGTTTTGCCTTAAATCCAACATATGCTCCATTTTGCTCCAAGAGAAAGGTTGACTCGATCCAGGTACGTTAGTGGGCCCCCTTGGGACCCACCAATGGGTTTGGACGGACAAAGGCACAAATGAGTATACAAGACATTAGAATACACTCATAAATTATACTAACTAAAAATTAAAGCCTAGAATAATTATTACATAGCGAAAAATGAATTATAACATTATTGGGCCAAGCCCATTTATTAAAACTGACAGCAGTAGATAATCAGATGGCCCAAGTAAAAATAGACCAAAAATAGTAGTAATACTATGCCAAGCATGGAAACCCGGATAACTGGCTCGGGCCCAAGCCATTTTCCTAAGTGTCAAGAGGGTGGTATACATGATATGCCACTGGTATATTACCCCCATTTTTCTCAAATTTTTTCTAAGTGTCAAAAGTCATGATATACATCAAGAATACATTCAGTGGAGAGCAAAACCTTATTAGCATACCCTCTAGATATACTTGATATACATCCCACTTAATCATTTCAATTCCCAGGAATCAAAACTAGAACAGGACCTCCAAAAATTTCATTTTTTAACCCAAATTTTGAACTTCTAATTGGTTTTAAAGGCATAGGAGGTCTCTGAAGGTTAACAAGACTAATCAATGGTCCACAACACTCAAAGAAGCTACTACAGTTCATTTGGATTCAATCTAAGGTCTCAGCACTTATCCCAGGATGCAAACAGAGGTCTAGGGAGGTGTCAAGTTATAAACCAAGTTGGATAAAGTATTAGGAATTTACAAGTAACACAGAAGCCACAACAGTAGGAACATAGAAACCATAGAAGATTTATGGTGATAGAGGGCAAACAACAACAATGCACAGAGAGGATAGGGGAAGATCATGTCACACCAAGTCAAAGAAGACTTGGTCCACAACACTTAAAGAAGCTACTACAGTTCATTTGGATTCAATCTAAGGTCTCAGCACTTATCCCAGGATGCAAACAGAGGACTAAGGAGGTATCAAGTTATAAACCAAGTTGGATAAAGTATTAGGAATTTACAAGTAACACAGAAGCCATAACAGTAGGAACATAGAAACCATATAATATTTATGGTGATAGAGGGCAAACAACAACAATGCACAGAGAGGATAGGGGAAGATCATTTCACACCAAGTCAAAGAAGCAAATAAGAAAATGCATAGGTCCTACACTGGTTCCCAAAAATGAAGCTAGCAAATGCACACAAAATCTGGGCCACTTGAACTCTTCTAGGATCAAAATAGACTACAAATCTCACAGTTTTCATGTTTTAACTAATTTTTCCCCTAGACAGTCTCAAATTCATTGGACAAGGTTAGGACAGATCATTTTTTAAGCTCTGGTTTTAATCCCTTATTAAGTTGCAAAGGTCACAAATGATCACTTAGAATCACTTTAGCATATACTCGTCTTATAGGAAACATTGCAGAGCTTCAACATGACAGTTTTAACTTAGTTTCAATCCCAGAATTCAAGCAGATAGGTCCAAACACCAATGCAGGATCAAGCAAGATTCTTATTGAACACACAGAGTAATCAAGACAGGAATCAACAACAAAGTTTTGATCCATTTTAAACTAGTTGTAACCTTAAACAAATTCGAACACCAGGTAAACAAGTCTGCAAGTTT